>NW_020175432.1:5719750-5721186 GCF_003031525.2 Neophocaena asiaeorientalis asiaeorientalis
TCACGTCCCAGCGCCGCCTACTCCTAGCCTCCCCTTACTGACCGGGTGGGGGGTCTGGACTTTCAGTGTGGCCAGGCTCCCCTCCTCCTCCTGTAGAGGTGATGTCCCTCCATCCAGGACGGCTGGGGCCCTCCCTCTCACCTCCCTGCTAGCAGAACCCACGGACAGGCCAGGGTGAGAGTTTGTAGTGAATTCTCTGCTCCTGCTTGGTCTGTCACCAAAGCAGCTGGCCCCGAGGGGACAGGGAGGGCTGGGACTTGGTGCCGGCTTGGGGGGCGGGGGCTTGGTCCCAGTGGTTAGAGGGGCTTGGACACTTCTCATTCCCCCACTTCCAGCCTCATTCTTCAGGAGGCTCAGGTGGGTGGGTGCGGAGATCCAGCCCTCCCTTCACAGCAGCAGGGGGACATTTTGACCCAAGGGTCTCCAGGCACAAAGCAGCCAGGAGCATGCCCTGTTTTAGGAGGGGGAGGGGAGCTTGGGGCTCCACCATCTCCCTGTCCCCAATGCCCTGAGGGGTTGGCCTGCACCTTCTGTTCAGCACACTGGCCTCTGCCCTTTTCCCCTGTCCCTCTGGGTCTCCCCTCTCCCCAAGCTAGGTCCCCCGCCAGCTTCGTGACGACTGAGCAGATGTGCTTGTGTGTGGGGGGGGGGCGGGGAGGGCAGTGGGAGGTCTCAGAGCCTAGCCTGGTCGGCAGGGCATGGCGGAGGAAAACGTGGTTGGAGGTTACCCTGGGGAAGGGGGAGAAGATGAGGAAGGGTCTGCCTGGGGCCTTTGCCAGCAAGGACCCCTCCCCAGCACCAAGCTCCCAATACCTCCTCTGCCCTCCAGCCTCCTCCCACCCGCCCTTTGAAGAGAAAAGATCCCAGGCTGCCGTATCCAAACCACCACCGGGCCTGCAAGAAGAGTGTCTGGTGCTGAGTGGGAGAGAGACTCCAGGAGAAAGAGAGGGAGAGAGTGGAGGGGTGCAGTGAGGGGCAGGGCAGTGGGCTGGTTGCCCAGGCCTCTGTGAGATGGGGGAAGGGACAAGGGGGAGGGGAGCAGCTCGGAGGGACCCCGCCCCACCTCCCTCAAAGGGGATGCTCCATCGACCACCGTAATTTCAAGGCAGAAGTGATCCTGAAAGGTCATCCCTTCCTTCCGTGGCCCCTGCTGCCTGCCTCAGAGCTGCAAATTTCCCAAAACTTCCAGGGGAGGAAGTGACCATCCCCAAGAGCCCAGGCCTGCAGCTGCAGCCCTGCCCGACTCCACTAACGGACAGCTCTGCCCCCTATGGAGTTCTACCCAGCCCCCGCTGGAGGTTTCACCCGCAAGAAATTATGGTGCTCGTGGAAGTCCCCAGACCCAGCCTATACCTCCCCCGCCCCCCTCTCCCTGGTCCTCTAACCACAACAGCCCAGAAGAAACCCTGACTGCAGCTTCGCAAGTATTTCAGAAC
>NW_020175432.1:5721234-5744308 GCF_003031525.2 Neophocaena asiaeorientalis asiaeorientalis
TACAGGCAGGCATGGGGGCAGAGCCCTCAGATGGGAAGGGGCACCCTCAGTGCAGTGGGGACTGGGGAGGGGAGCCCCAGCTGGGAGGCGGCTCCGCTTAGGGGGGCACCAGGCAGGGATGGTGGGGAGGGTGAAGGAATTACTTAGATTCCCCTTCAGCCCGGCCTGCTGCCCTCCTGCTAGAACCAGGGGCCCAGGGGAGGGGGTTCAGTGCCTCCTGGGGCCTGGTAGCCTCGCGAGAGAGAACACATTGGACTCCTTCCCCTTCTGTGCTGGCCTTGCAAGACTCCAGCTGAGTTTCCCCAAACCCTCAGAACCCCAAACAAGCCAACACACAGAGAGGGTGGCAGCATCAGACACAGAATGACGGAGAAGCAGACAGGCAGAGCCCCCTGGGCCTCAAAGAGCCTGGTGGGGGAGACAGAGGCAGAGAGGGAAGAGGCTGGGGTGGGGGGACATCACAGATGGGGCAGGACAGCAGGTGGGGCACAGACACGCTCCCACACTCCCCCGGGGCAAGCCCGAGGCTCAGTTTTTCTGCCCAGCTCCCCCCTGGGGGCCCAGGAGCCGGGAGCTCCCCAGCCCGCTGTTGGGATGGGCGGGCGGCACCTGGGGGAGGAAGGGGGCATGGTTAGACTGTGCTCAGCTGCAAGGCAAATCCAGTGTTAGTCGGGCCTGTCCGGTATGTGTGTGTGGCAGGGAGCCCTGCACACCCACTGCTCCCTTCCCACGGTAGCCCCTGCACCCACCCCTGACCAGCACTGGGGTCACCCCAGCTTCTGAAGCCCAGGGCAAGATGGCTGCCCAGGGCACTCCCCCTCCAGGCTCTGTGTCCCTGACCCCTTAGGAACCTCTGACCAGGGCCTCGCTCTCCTGCCACCTCTCTGGAGGAGCAGTGTTTGGCTCCCTTCCCAGCGCCTCATCCAGGGCCTGGTACGCAGGAGGTGCTCAGAGAAACTCTGGGGGATGAGTGAGTGCCCGGCTTCCCTGTTCTGCGGCGTGGCTTCCATCACCCTTGTAACACCAGCCCTCTTCTTCTGGGACCGGGAGTTAGCTCAGCCCCCCCAAGACACATCCTTCATGTCTGTGAGTACGAGTGCGTGTATGCGTGTGTGCCCCTGACTCTCCCAGGGCTCAGGCTAGCTCTCTCCCATCAGACTGGGGGCTGCCCATCCCCTGAGCCCTCCTGCTCTCTGAGGGTCATGCCCTCCCACCCACACTTGGAGGTTTGGCTCCAGGAGGTCTCTAAGCCCCTCTCCTCCCCACACCCTCTAACTTTTTTCCTGCTCCTTTCCCTGCACGGTATCCACTTCGGATGCCACTTGGATCAGGGGATTTTTTTTTTTTTCCTGCCCTTTATCTTACCTGCCTCGGGAGAAATCGGGTTTGTCATCTGTTGTTAGTTTTATTTTTGATTACCGATAGCAAGGATAATAATTGGTAAAAATCACGATGAGGAGTCACAAGAAAAGCAACAACTCCCGAGTGCCCAGCGCTTACTCCGTGCCAGGAACCGCGCTAAGCACCTCTCGGGCAGCCTTTCGAGAACCCTGTCTATAGAGGGGGAAAGAGGACCAGTGAAGTGAAGCAACTTGGCTGGGGCTCCCTGGCTATCGAAAGCAGGCACCGTTTCCCTCACATCTATGGCTGACGGTGCACAAGGAGCTTTTACCCACGTTCTCTGTACTCCGGGCAACACCTCAGGGAAGGTGTTTGATTCCCCTCCCACCATTAGAGAGGAAGGTGTAGGTTCAGCTGGATCGAAAGGGCACCCAAACCATTACTGAGCACATCCTGAACCAGGCTTGGGCCTGGGCGCTGGGGGGGTGAAGATGAGGCCTCTACCCTGGAGGAGTTTACATCCAGCACTCTGTCACCAGGAGCAGCCCCTGCGGCCAGCCCTGGGTTAGGCGCTTCGCACACATGATCTCCTGGACTTTCGCCTCCTTCTGCAGCGGCCCAGAGAAATTAAGTCATTTGCTCAAGTTTCAGAGCCAGAAAACCCAAGGGCCGGGGCCGAGCCTCGAACCCAGCCTGATTTCCCCACTGTGCTATGCTCCCCAACTCCTGCCCCTCTTCCCTGCTGCCCCAGCCATGGGGCTGGGCGGTGTCCCCAGTGCTGTGGGGAGGCTTCAAGGATCAGATGGGCGTCCCTCTCAGGCAGTGGCTGGAGGCCTTGGTCGCTGAAAGGAAAGGGTGAGGAGTAAAAGAAGAAGGTTATGGAAGCACATAAGCTGTCCTGTCTCCCCCAGCACGTCTGCAGTCACCTGCGAGGAGAAATCAAAGGTTGGGGGGAGGGTGAAGGCTGGGGTGGGAGGGGAGAGGAGGGAGAATCACAGGGCCTCCTGCGCCCCCGCCCCTACCCCCTCACACTCAGACACCCTGGTGGCCCTGCCTCCTCCCGCCTCTGCCCGGAGGCCCTACCTCCAGGTTGCCTACATGAAGCTGGGGGTGCAGGGGAGGGGATGGATGATGGCGGAAAGGGAGGGAAGAGTAAGGGCTGGAAAGAAGGGCCACGTTAAGGGTGGGGTGCTGAGGAGGAGAGACCCTGTCATTGTTTGCTCCCCTTGGCCAGGTGCAAGAATGGCAGGCCCCTGGCTCCCCAGATCACCTTTCTCAGGCTTCCTGGTGCCACCCTCAGTCCAACATGGTGGCACTTCCTTTGCAGACAGGAAGTACTGTGGTAACGGGCAAACAAACCAAGAGTTAGGAATCTGTGGAAGATGCCCCTAGCCCTTCACACCTGATCTGCCACCAGGCCTCAGAGGGTGGTCTGCCTCTGTATGAGTACAGAGTCCAGCTTCCAGGACTGGGAAGGGGCAGGACTGGGGGCACGTGAGGGGTGAGGCGGACAAGAGAAAGGAAAGGGAACTCAGAGAAAGGGGGGTGAATGAGAGGGAAGAGCAGGTGTGTAAGAGGGGGTCACGAAGGGAAGGGGTGAGAGAAGAGGAGGGAGGCAGAGGAATTAGAGGGCAGCGAGGTCAAGGTCCAGGGAGAGGAGAGGAGAGATATAAGTGTGCCAAGTGGAGTACATGGGTGTGGCCTTGGAGTGTATAAATAAGCCCAAGGGCATGTGAAGAAGCAGGGTGAGCAGGCCAGAGTAACAAGAGTTGCAGAAGGTGCCCAGTGGATGGGGACAGAGTCTATGAGGATGGGGGTGTGGGTGGGGCAGACACCAGTGTGGACAAGGGTGTCTGGGTGAAGAGAATGTGTGAGGGAGGGAGCAGGCCCAGCTGTCCCCCGTGTACCTGGCCCCGACTTGGCCCTGTGTGTGTGTGTGTGTGTGTGTGCGCGCGCGCGCGTGCGCTCAAGGTGTCTCCTCCTCACTCGCTTCTGGAAGGGGGAAGGGCCCGCGTCCGCATGAGGAACAAGATGACTCACTGTAGGGGACACAGTCGTACTGCACCTCCAGGTACTTGTAGGTCCCGGGACAGGGATCGGGAAAGGCGTCGGAGCCAGCGACCACCACGCACTGGGTGCGGTTGTTACACCTGTGGAGGAGAGACGGGGAGCTGGCAAAAGACAGGCCTGGAACTGGGTGGGGGGTGGGGCAGGGTCAGGAGAGGAATGGACAACCCCAGATTGGGAAGGAACTGTGGAGACCACGCCAGGGACCTTGTGTGGGCATTGTTTTCTGTTTCCTGCCTGCTCTCTCCTACCAGATAGGATTCTTCTGTTTCTAAGCCCTGGCATGGCATGAAGCTTAGGGCTGGGCCAGAGGGGTGGCCCCGTAAACTGCTTCCCCAGCCACACTTCATCACTTTCATCCTGAGTGTCACCAGTGCCATTATGTCCTTTTTTTTGTTTTTTCTTCCTATATTGACCATAAAGCCCCCACTTTGTTCACAGAAGAGTAAGATGTGAAGCCATACACGCAAGGTGGTGTCTTTGCAAAGATGCTATTAATGAAATGCTCACGGTGTTTGCCTGTGTCCACCTCAGACCATGTCTTGACATGTCCTACCCTTTGGACAGCGCTGCTGTGAGGCTCTGCAGTCAGGACAGGGGAAGAATCTTCACCTCATGCTGAAGCCATCCTTGGTTCCCCATGGGGAACACCCCCGAGTCCCTGTCAACTTCTCAGGAGGCTGGCTACCATGTAACAGGAGGCCTAGTTAATGACAACAAAAGATGTTTCTTGCTGCCTGTTCCCACGGTCAAGGTCTCCGTTTCCCTGGAGCAGGCCAAGTCTTGGCTGGGCAGAACGGTGACTTGACTGTGGGTGTGTTCAAGTGGTTTGGGGGAGCTTCCTGACAGGTACAGGGCAGAGGGGGCTCCTGTGTCTTCCCTTCAGTCCTGCCCTTAACCAATGAGTGCTTAACTCACGAGGATCTGCTTATACCCACCCACCTCAACCCCCTTCTTTAAAAATATAACACTGACCTCATAAGGTTAAACAGAGACTTAGTTACCTATGACCCAGAGAACTAGTTATATTCCCCAAAGTGCTTTCACCTGCTGTAACACTGCAGGTGTATTCCTGTATGAATTCTTGTATACGAATGTTCATAGCAGCATCATTTACACAATCACCAAAAGGTGGAACCAACCCATCGACAAATGAGTGGATAGACAAAACACGGTACATCCATACAATAGAATATTATTCAGCCGTAAAAAGGGAGGAAGCTCTAATACACACTACAATGTGGACGAGCCTTGAAAACATCACGCTCAGTGAAAGAAGCCAGCCACAGAAGCCACGTATTTTATGGTTCTATTTATATGAAATGTCCAAAACAGGCAAATTCAGAGACGGAAAGTAGATTAGGGTTGCCAGGAACTCGGGGGAGGGCGGGGAATGGGGAGTGACTGCTAAGGGCAACGGAGTTTCCTTTTGAGGTGATGAAAATGTTCTGGAACTAGACGGAGGCAGAGGTTGCATAGTATCGCGAATGTAATTAATGCCACTGAATTGTTCACTTTAAAATGGTGAATTTTATCTTATGTGGACTTCACCTCCGTTAAAGATGAAAACAAAAAGAAAAACACAAAAACGCTGGCTTTCCAGCTGGAGACTGCATGTCCCAGCCTCCCGTGCAGCTGGGAGGAAGTGCCCAGGAGGAAGTGCCCGTAACTGAGTTCTGGCCCAGGAGGTGGGAGTGGGGGTGGGGTGGGTTGCAGCGCTGAGACAGAGAGAAGCGGGTGCTGAGGGCCTTTCCAATTCTGATCTTGTTCAGGTCACTGTATTTATTCTGGGGGGGGGGGTCTCCGTCAGAGTAGTGGAGCTGGACCCTAACTAATAGAAAGAGCCTCCAGGTGTGAAGACAGTGGAGCAGTGGTCTTAACACAATCCCTCAGCCCCCGTGACCACCCTGCTCAGTGTCACCCCTCTAGGACTGAGACCCCACGAGCGTCGGAACTGGGTCAGTCGCTGTGCTAGGTACTTGGGAACGTGGCGGAGAACATCGCGGACCCTGAGGCCGGTGCTGAGTGAAGTGGGCAGGGAGAATTTGGAGGCAGGAGGTAGGAGGAGAGAGAGGCTGGACTCGGACTGTCCATGCAGGGGTGTCGGGAGATGGGAAGCGGGGAAGAGGGACAAGATTGCTGGAGGGGAATGGAGGTTTGATTTTTTCCTTTTTTTTTCTTTTTGCTGCTCTGTGCAGCTTGTGGGATCTTAGTTTCCCGACCAGGGATTGAACCCAGACCCTCGGCAGTGAGAGAGCACAGTCCTAACCCCAGGACCGCCAGAGAATTCCCGGAATGGATGTTCGAGAGAGAAACAGTGGGAGGGAGGGGATGAAGCGGTTCTGGCCTGGCCCACCCACCTGATCACGCCAGTCTCCTGCCCAAAACTCTCGGGAGGCTTTCAGTGACCCCACCCAGTGACATACTCTAGAATCCCCAAGGAGCTGTAGAGCTGGCCCCAGGCCTCCTTCCCTTTTCCAGTTTTATGCTCAGAATCCTGGAGTGAACCCTGCATTCTCTCAGGCGTTTGGCAAAAATTCAGTGAGCGCCTGTGGTGTATCTGGCTGTGGACACAGCGGTGACAGACAAAACTCCCTTTCCCCGTGGGGCTGACAGCCTAGTGAGGGAAGACATAAAAAAGACACGATAAAGAGGCGAAATAGCCAATGGGACTGTGGATGGAAGTCAGGACTAGGAAAGAAAGAGAGAACACAGGGAAGGGGCTGGGAAGTGGCAGGGGCGGGGGCCGGGTTGCTGTGATTTTAGAGGGTGGTCAGGCAGGCCTCGCTGAGAGGTTAGTTAGGTAAAAACAAAAAATCCCTGGGGCTTCCCTGGTGGCGTAGTGGTTGAGAGTCCGCCTGCCGATGCAGGGGATACGGGTTCGTGCCCCGGTCCGGGAAGATCCCACATGCCGCGGAGCGGCTGGGCCCGTGAGCCATGGCCGCTGAGCCTGCGCGTCCGGAGCCTGTGCTCCGTAATGGGAGAGGCCACAACAGTGAGAGGCCCGCGTACCATAAAAAAAAAAAAAAAATCCCTGAGTAAGGAGAGGGAGGGGCCATGCGGGTGTTGGGGAACAGCATTCCTGGCAGGGGGAACAGCCAGTGCAAAGGCCCTGAGGGAGCCCTTAGTGGAAGATGCCTGATGGGTGTAAGGAGTGGGCCAGGTAACTGAAGCCCAGCGAGTGAGGAGGTGCGTGGAGGAGGTGAGGGCTGGGAGAGGACAGGGCAGAACGTGCAGGGCCTTGGGGGCCTCAGGGGAGGACTTAGGCTTTTGCTCTGAGTGAGGCTGAAGCCAAGGAGAGCTGTGATCTGAGGAGGGACAGGACCTGACTCAGGTGCTCACAAGCACCCTCTGGCTACTATGGGGGGAAACAGACTATAGCAGGCAAGGAGAGGGGGCAGAAGATACTGTAGCAGTCCTGGGGGACTTGGTGGTGGAAGTGGCGGTCACATCAGGGTATAATTTGAAGGCAGAGCTGACCAGCTCTAGGTGGTGCGGGTGTGAGTGTGAAAGAGGCTTCTGCAGCTTTGCACACATGTACCCCACACTCACACACTTACAGACATCAACAGTCTTCACACTCCCTCCCTCACATTCTCACACGCGTTCTCTCTGACACTCACAAGCACATACACTTCTGCCATCTATGTTCAACTATCACCTCCTCAGGGAAGCCTGACCAGACCTCTGGGCTATCTGTCAGTTCCCATGACATCTCACTCTGTCCTGCCATGGCTTTTACTCTGCAAGCCCCCACTAATCTCGGGATGAGCTTCTGGAGGCAACGGGCTTGTGGCAGAGGGTACAGGTTGGGGAGGTGACAGGCTGGCAGGGCATGGGCTGGGTCTTTTTTGCTGTTTGCATGGGACCCGGCCCCTAGTAATTGCTCGGGAAACATGGGTCGAATGCATAAAAGGAAGACTAAAGGTGAACGGGATGTGCTGGCCAGGGGCACATGGAGGACAGGCACCTTATTGACCCCAGGGACTGCTGCCACCCCATCTCCCAGGAGCCCCGCAGGGTGGGGCCCCTCACCTCTGGGACATGATCTTGAAGGCGTCTGGCAGATAGCACTGCACGTTCTCCATCTGGAAAGGGTCAGCGTCGCAGATCTTGTCATCTGTGCGCCCATAGTTGGCGTTCTCCACCATGATGACGTCGCTGCCTGGGCACCGCAGCTCGATGGGGTAGCCTTCACATGCCAGCTCACGACGCATCAGCCCAAACGGAAGCCCGGCCCGGCTCAGGCCTGCAGGGAGGAGGGGGAGAGAGTCACACCCGGGCCCAGGAAGGGAGGGAAGATCCCCGCCGAAGAGGCGCCACCTCCAGCTTCACTGTATCGGGCTGCGGACTGTAGGAACATCAGTTTATTCATCTGTAAAATGGGCTTCTCAGTGTGCCCGCCTGTGTAGTAAGGCCATGAACCTGGCCCAGGGAGAGTCTGGCCTTTGCCTTGGCTCCTGGGCGGTGCCCTCTAAGCCCCTGAAGTGTCCTCCTGCTTGAGAAGAGCGTCTTTGTTTACCTGGGGGCCTTGAGCCACGCCAGGCAGCCTGTGCTAACTGTTATGGGTTGAACTGGGTCTTCCCCCTCCCCAGATTCAAATGCTGAAATCAAGCCCTAACCCTCAGTACCTGAGAATGTGGTCGAATTTGGAGATGGCTTCTTCACAGAGGTAATCAGATTAAAATGAGGTCATTAAGGTGGGCCATTAATAGGGCCCTATTGGGTCCTAATCCAATATGAACGGTGTTCTTATAAAAAGAGGAAATTTGGACCTAGAGGCACACACAGAGTGAAGACGATGTGGAGACACACGGAGAAGATGGCCATCCACAAACCAAGGAGAGGGGCCGTGCGGGTACTGGGGAACAGCATTCCAGGCGGGGGGAACAGCCAGTGCAAAGGCCCTGAGGGAGCCCTTAGTGGAAGATGCCTGATGGGTGTAAGGAGTGGGCCAGGTAACTGAAGCCCAGCGAGTGAGGGAACAGATCCTTCCCTTGTGGCCTTCAGAAGGAACCAACCCTGCTGACGCCTTGATCTTGGATGTGTAGCCTCTAGAACTGGGAGGGGATACATTTCTATTGCTTAAGTCTCCCAGTCTGTGGTATGTTGTCGCAGCAGCCCCAGCAAACTAGTACACTCACAATGTGGTTTCAGGTAGGCACTTTGGGTCACACGGTATCAGCTGACCTCTGGAGGGGCTGGAGGCTGAGGTCAGCCATGTCTACGTGACTGAGCCCCAGTAAAGACTCTGGACACCAAGGCTCAGGGGAGCTTCCTGGGTTGGCTGGACAACATGCGTGTTGTCACTTATCATTGTCAGGAGGGTTCCTGCTGCCCGTGACTGCACTGGGAGTGGACCGCCAGAACCCCCGTGCATGGAACTTTCCTGGATGGTGCACCATGCACCGCTTCTCTTGGCTGATTTCTTTTGCGGTACGCGGGCCTCTCACCGTTGTGGCCTCTCCCGTTGCGGAGCACAGGCTCCGGACGCGTAGGCTCAGCAGCCATGGCTCACGGGCCCAGCCGCTCCGCGGTACGTGGGATCTTCCCGGACCAGGGCACGAACCCGTGTCCCCTGCATCGGCAGGCGGACTCTCAACCACAGCGCCACCAGGGAAGCCCTCTCTTGGCTGATTTTAATCTGTAATAAACTATAACCACGAATATAATGGTGTTTCTGAATTCTGTGAATCCTTCAGGCAAATCATCAAAGCTGGGGGTGGTCTGGGGGACCCCCAAACTCGCAGTTTTAGTGTCAGAGGTAAGGGCGGCCTGGTGCACTTCCCTAACTTCACATCACCCCATGCAAGGTCCAGAGATGGTGCGGGAGGGAATGCGCTCATGTTCTGGAAGAAACCACAGAGTCTGGCTTTGCCACTTCCCAGCTGACAGGCCAGGTGTGTCCTTTGGACCAGGGCTTCTCCTGGTGTGTCCCGGGAATCAGCAGCATACACACCATGTTCAGAATGTAGATTCTGGGCCCCCCGACCCAGGCCTGCTGAATCAGAATCTTGGGGGTGAAACCAGGAGCCTTTGGACGGATACACCCACCAGTGATGCTGATACACACTATAGCTTGGACAGCCACTGCTGGAGCCTCACCAGGCCTCAGTTTCTGGATCTGTAAAATGGGCCACCACAGCCCAGGGCTGTACTGGGAGGATTCCGTGCTAGAAAATGTTCTTGAAGGAGGTGCTGTGCATGGTGCTGTGCTCGGTGAGGGCGGCACAGGGAGGGGCCTCCTTGCTTTCACCTAGGAAACCTCCCAGGGTTGCCACGACAATGAAAGAACTTACCACGGGCATGCCCTGCTCTCAGAGGGGTTGCATTGTCACACGTCAGTCTCCATCCCATGCCATTTGGAGACTGAGAGCTGGGACTCAGGAGCCAGATGGCCAGGGTTGGTTTGTTTGTTTATTTTTTTGTATACATGTATTTATTTATTTTTGGCTGCGTTGGGTCTTCATTGCTGCACGCGGGATTTCTCTAGTTGCGGCGAGTGGGGGCTACTCTTCGTTGCGGTGCGCAGGCTTCTTGTTGTGGTGGCTTCTCTTGTTGTGGAGCACGGGCCCTAGGCGCGCGGGTTTCAGTAGTTGTGGTACATGGGCTCAGTAGTTGTGGCCTGCGGGCTCTAGAGTGCAGGCTCAGTAGTTGTGGTGCACGGGCTTAGTTGCTCTGCGGCATGTGGGATCTTCCCAGACCAGGGCTCGAACCTGTGTCCCCCGCATTGGCAGGCGGATTCTTAACCACTGCGCCACCAGGGAAGTCCCCGGCTGGGGTTTAAATCCCGGCTTGGCCGCTCCCTGGCTGGTGGCCTCGTCCAGTCACTGACCACCTCTGTGCCCCCGTTTCTTTCCCTAAGGAGCCGATAACGCCTATCTCATAGATCCATGCAGAGGGTTGCAGCGCACATGGTACATAGGGAGATGGCAAGCCACTAATTACTATTATCATTAAGATGATGAAGGCAGCTAGTCTCTGTCGGACAGAGTGGGCTCAGTACCATCCATGCCTGCTGGGGCAGCCACCTTCTTGGACACTGGTCCCAGCCAAGCCTTGCAGGGTGTCAGAGGGAAGGGGGGATGCACAGAGTGGCCCTGGGCTCCAATGCGGGGACTGTCACTTGTAGATGAAGAGAAGGCACCAGTGCATGACGGCAGCAGGGCCAAATGGGCCCCTTTTTCAAGATCTAGTGCCTCCAATGGCACCTGGGGGCCCAACGGGGTTGGCAGCTAGGCCCTCGGGATATTTTGGGGTGAGCTGAGGCCCACTTGTGGGAAAGTTTTACGTGCGTACGTGCGTTCCTCTAGCATCATCTGCTTCCGTAGCTAATTTTAGCCCTTCCTGGGCCCGGGAAGGAGGCCGGGGGTGGAGGGCTGGCTTGGACGGGTCTGGGGGTGGAAGCAGCCCCTCCCAGGCCAGCTGGCGCTGTGGGGCAGGACCTGGATAGGTAGAGAACATGGGTGCTGGGGGAGGGGAGGGTGCCAGCTGGCTGGAGCAGTGCCAAGGCCCTGTGACACGGCTGGACAATGCCCCCTTCACCTCTGTGGCTCCCCGGAGGGTGGGGCTGTATGAGGCAGCAATGGGGAGCAGGGTCCGCCATGAGTGCCCTCCAGACAGGGCTGGGAGGGGCAGGCAGGGGGCACACCCGGGGCGAGGGCGAGGCTAGCGGGCCTCCTCTCTTCCCGCCCTGCCCTTGCCCCCGCCTGGGCCCACCATGGGGACTGTAATTGAGTAATCGGTGAGGGTGGGCGGGCAGGCTCGGGGCACTAATTGTGGTGTGTGCAGGATCCCGGGAACGGCATAGGGCCGAGCCGGGTAATTAGTTGTTTTTAAATAAACGTCAGCGGGCATGCTTTAATTAAACCTTCTTCCCAGCGAGAGCCTCGGAGATGTAATCACACTGAGAGAGACACACACAAGACAGAAGAGCATCGGCTCACCAGGAAGGCCTGTCCTGGTCCCGGGAGGCCACATCCCGAATCCCAGGCTCTAGGACCCCTGGTGGGATGGACCCTGGTGCTCTGGGTTGGGGGGTGAGGGGCTGATCCGGGGACTCCTTGGTGGTGCTAGGGGGGCATAATCACCAAGTCTTCCTCTGGCCTGGTTCTGGGTGGTCTGAAGCGGGTACTGTAACGAGTGGTCGGGAGGTATTTCACTGTTTTATATCCGCCCTCCTAGCAGGGATTTGGAGGCACGGCCCCTCCCCAGCCCCAGCAGCACCTACCTTGGGTGGCTGAGGTGACCAGGACGGCAGTGATGCAGAGACTCCAGAGCACAGCGGCCAGGCGGGCCATGGTGGCGGCTGGGGCGCGTTCGGGGCTCTCAGTGGCCTGTGCAGGCGGCCTCGCCCCGCATCACCAGGTGGGTACCACGGCCTGGCCCACCAGTCTGGGGAGGACAGGAAGAGTGAGGTAGGGGGCAGCGGCCGACCCCCAGCGGGCCTAGTAGGAGGGGTGTTTGGGCCGGTCCCCTCTCCTCCTGCTGGTGGCTGAGGGCTTCCATCCTGCAGCCCCAAGAGGGGCTGGGCGATGTAACCCGCCCGAGCCAGCCATATCTGACAGAAGCTGCACCCTTGGGCCAGAAGCTGACCCCTTCCAAGGCCTCTGGCTTATACTGCACCCTCCACTCCCACCCCAACAGATGGACCCACCCATCTGGGCATCTTGGACCTCCTGGAAGCACCTCCTGGTGTCTGACAGCCCCCCTCGGGTGGCTGGGGCAACGCTTCACGCTGTCACAGCTATGAAGGGCCCACCCGTACCCAGGCAGGCCTCAGACCCTCCATCACGGAGGAGGAGAGCCCTCTGGAAGCCTCTTCCCTGACCCGAAATCAAGACCCTGCCTGTTTGTCTCCCCCGCCCCAGCTTTCTCACCCAGCACAGCGTCCAGGGTGGGGGACCCAGGCGTCTTGGCCGCAGCTTGCAGCCGCTGGGTCTTGGCCAGGAATCCAGGTCCCCACCCCTGGTCCCCTGCTTCCCGTTTCTCTGGCTCTGGTAGCTAATTAGAATCCAGCTGGCTGGTGCCACAGATCAGGGACCACCAGGGATGACTGAGTCCCCTCTTTCCTCTCAGGGGAGACCTTCAGGGTAAGCTAGAGACAAGCAGGCAGGGTGAGGGGTGGGTGCAGCCCCTGGGGGGCCAGGGAGGGTGAAGGAGGGGTGGAAGTTGTGTGGCGACCCCTGCAATTCTCTCCAACCCCACCCCGTCTGCCCATCCTCAGGCACAGTGGCTCTGAGGGCACAGAGCCGGGTTCTGACCCACTTCTTCTCCCTCATGGCCTCTCCTCTTCTCACTGCCTCCGTCTCCCCTGGATCGTCTTGAGACTGGACACCCAGATCTTTACTTTTAGTCCTTTGCTTTATCTACACCCTGGTTCTCCAACATGGCCCCAGCCCAGGGGCACCAGCCTGGCCAGGAACTTGCTAGAAATGCACATTATCTGAGGAGGGTCAGCACCCCATGCTTTCTTGTTTGTTTGCTTTTTGACCGCGCTGGCGCGGCATGCGGGATCTTAGTTCCCCGAACAGGGATCGAACCCGTGCCCCCTGAAGTGGAAGTACAGAGTCTTAACCGCTGGACCGACAAGGAATTCCCCAGCAACCTGTGTTTTAACGGGCCCTCCAGCGTGCAAACCCCTGGTCTGTCCTCTCCCACCGTCACCCCAGCCTGTCCTACGGGCTCAACACCACCGACCAGCCAATACTTTCCAAATCCCTTATGTCCAGTTTGGAATCTCTCGAAAGAACCCCGACTACTGTTTCCCCCACACACAAGATGAAAGCCTATCCGCCAGTCCAGGTGATTCCCTGTCCCCACCTCTGCTCCAGCCACTCCTGCTATTCCTCAACCACACCAGGTCCTGCCCCAGGGCCTTAGCACTTGTCACTTCCTCTGCGTGTATCTTCTGTCCACCATTTATTCACATGGCCTCTTCCTCTGCTCCCTCACCCCCTTTGGGCCTTCGTTCAAATGTAAATATTTCTCCCTTTTATGGAAGGGCCCCTGCACTGGGCAGTGATATCGTTGAATTGCTTTGTTTTGTTCCTGCTTCTAGAACAGGCCTGGCACACAGCAATGAATGTTTGTTGAATGAATCTCAGAACCCAAACCTAGGAATCCTCCTCAATTCCTCACTCCTCTCCTCCCCTCCCCTTCATAAACTCCATCAGCAAGTCCCACGGGCTCTGCCTCCAAAGTATCTCACCGACCTGCCCACTTCTGGCCCTCAGTGCCACCACCAGGACCAAGCCACCATCCTGCTGCATCTGGACGCTTGCCCTGGCCTCCTCCTCCCAGACTCCCTGCCTCCACGCATGCCCTCCACTCAGTGCTAAGGGAACATTTAATGATGTAAATCCGAGTGTTAACCTCCCACTCTGCCCTCCCCTGGGGTCTCTGTTCCTCATCAGGGCCTAGAGGCCGCTGGTGACCCAGCAACACCGTGCTCTCTAGCCTACCCACTTCCCGTTCCTAGAAGCTCCAGCTTCCTTCCAGCCCGAGCCCTTGCCTGGGCTGCTCCTCTGTCTGGAAGGCTCTCCCAGCATCCCCAAACGCCTGCTGGAGCTTTTCACCATTCAGGGCGCAACTTCAAGGTCACCGCAGAAGAGTGACCTGCCCTGACCACCCTAACCGCTCCCACCGCCCTCGCTTGTCATCCTTCAGCCCCATTTTTGTTTGTTTGTTTCTTGGCTATGCCGCGCAGCATGCAGGGTCTTAGTTCCCCAACCAGGGATCGAATCCTTACCCCCTGCAACGGAAGCACGGAGTCCTAACCACTGGACCGCCAGGGAATTCCTTAGCCCCATTTTAAATTCACGGCACCTGAAATTACATTCTTGTATAAATTACCTTCCCCACTAGACCACGGGCAACTTGAGGCCAGGGACTCGGCACAGGTTCCCAAGAAAGATTAGGGCAGCTCGCTCATGGGGCAGGACATCCCTCCCTCCAGGCCTGTCTCGTCTCACGTGAAACGGGAAGGTAGTTTTTCACAGGGCAGCCCTGCAGCCCTGTTCCCCGACCCTGACCCGCAGCAGCTCTCTGCACCCTCCCCAGCGCCCAGCCTTCAGGAAACTCCCCCCTCTACTTCCTCAGCCCACAACTGTCTCTTATCCCGCAACCCTGTCCAGATATGGCCTTTGATGGGTTTTGGTTCATTTCATAGCACTTTACAATTTTACATGGTTTGGGGGGGGGCATTCTTCACCACTTCATTTCTCCTGCACCCCATCTTCCAGCCACGGTCAGATGAGGGGGTTGGGGGACTGACCCTAGGCTGATGGCTGCTCCCCTCCCTGACTCTCCCCTAGAGAGTTAAAACAACTGGTTAGCGTCTGGTTAATGCTGGAGAGGCTGCTGGATGCCAGGCTCTGGGGACAGCGGGCCAATGTGGGTCTGGAGCCCGACCCTGCCATTTCATGCCCCGTGAGCCTGAGCAGGTCCCCCCCACTCATGCCCCCAGTTCCCTCGAAACCTCGGGTCTGCAGGGTTCTGGTAAGGACAACAGTCTACATACACGGTAGACCGGCAAGGGACCCATCAGAGGGTGCTGTCACAGCACAGCGAGAGTCAGGGCACGGGGAGGACCCATCTGAAGGAGGCGGCTCCTCTCCTCCTTCCGGGCTGCACCCCGGGACCCCAGGACCCCAGGCCTCTTGCCCGTCCACACCCCGCCTCAGGGATCCAACCAGCCTCATGGCTTTAGACACCCCCTGTACCGTGACGACTGCCACATCTGAGTCCCAGCCCCGCTTCTCTCCTCATGTCTACACCTCCATCTGGGTCTCCAAGGCATCTGGAGCCTGACCACACTGGACACAGTCCCCCATTTCAGTGCCTGGTCCCCCCGCCCTCCTCCCAGGTCCTTGGGCCAAAACCCCAGGAGTCAAAATCTTGGGTTCCTCTTTCCCTCACCCCCACAGCCAGTTCAGGAGTAAGTCCTGGGTCTACATCTCCAGAACACCCTAGCGTCCACCTGTCCATGCATGGCAGCCCCCCTCCAGGCCTGGGCATCACCATCTCTACCAAACGGCCCTGACCTCTTCCCAGCAGCCCTCCAGCCCCTCTCACTCCTGCAGTCCAGGCTCCCCCCACCTCCCCTCACCTGCCACTGGCACCCAGAGGGATCTTTAAAAAAATTATGGTATTTATATATATATATATATGTGTGTGTGTGTGTGTGTGTGACATAAAACTCATCATTTAACGGTTTTTAAGTATAGAATTCAGTGGCATTAACTGCATTCTCAATGCTGTGCCACAACCAGTGCGACCTATTTCCAAAACGTTTGTATCACCCCAAACGGAAACTTGGTACCCCGTTAACCAAGAACTCCCTCTCCCCTCTCCCCTCAGGCCCTGGCGACCACTCATCTACTTTCTGTCTCTATGCATTTGCCTGTTCTGGGCATCTCATATGCATGGAGTCATATCGTGTTGGCCAAAAAGTTCGGTTGGGTTTTTCCATAAGAAGTTATGGAAAAATGCGAACGGACTTTTTAGCTAATCCCCACACAATCTGTGGCCTTTTGTGTGTGGCTTCTTTCACTCAGCAAAATGTCTTTGAGGTTCACCCATGTTGTGGCCTGTGTCAGTTATTCCTCTTTCTGGCTGAGTAATATTCCACTGTATAGCTGGACCACATTTCGTTTACCCATTCATCATTAAAAAAAAAAAAAAAAAATTAAAAAAAAATTTCTTGGGGGCTGCGTTGGGTCTTCGTTGCTGCGCACAGGTTTTCTCTAGTTCCGGTGCATGTGCTTCTCACTGCGGTGGCTTCTCTTGTTGCAGAGCACGGGCTCCAGGTGCCACGGGCTTCAGTAGTTGTGGCGCACGGGCTTAGTTGCTCCGCGGCAATGTGGGATCTTCCCGGACCAGGGATCGGACCTGTGTCCTCTGCATTGGCAGGTGGATTCTCAACCACTGAGCCACCAGGGAAGTCCTAAAAATTTTTTATTTGAGTATAGTCTATTTGCAATGCTGTGTTAATTGCAGGTGTGCAGCAAAGTGAATCATTTATACCACTCTATTTTAGAGTCTTCTCCCATATAGGCCATTACAGAGTATTGGGTAGAGTTCCCTGTGCTATGCAGTAGGTCTTTATTAGTTATCTATTTTATATATAGTAGTGTGTAGATGTCAAAGTTTTTGGTTTTTGTTTTGGCCGCGCTGGGCAGCTTGCGGGATCTTAGTTTCCTGACCAGGGATTGAACCCATGCCCTCGGCAGTGAAAGCAAGCAGTCCTAACCACTGGCCCGCCAGGCAATTCCCTATCCATTCATCACTGATGGACACCTTAGGTTGTTTCCACAGAGGGACTTTTTAAAGATGTCGGGAATTCCCTGGTGGTCCAGTGGTTAGGACTCGGTGCTTTCACTGCCGAGGGCCTGGGTTCGAGGAACTAAGATCCCACGAGCCGCTCGGCACGGCCAAAAAAAAAAAACACCTTGACACATTGCTCCCCTGCTTAAACCCCTGCCGAGGTTCCCACTCCACATCCCAGGAGGTCACGCACACCCGGCTCTTGCCCCTTTCCCGCTGCTCCAGCCACGCTGCTTCCCACCATGCAGTCTTGGCCTGTGTCTCTTCGATCTCAGCTCATGTCCCCTCCTCAGAGATGTGGGTGGGCCTCCGCCACCCCACACCATAGCACCTTGCGTTCAGGGCCCGTTTGTCCCGTCCCCGCCATCCCATAACCTCCCACGTCTCCATCTTCCTCTCTGTAAAATGGGGCTACCTCATAGGGTAGCTGCACGACAAGATGAATTCATATCCGTGAAACACACAGGGCCATGCCTGGTGCATAGTGAGTACAGAGTGTCCTGGGCCGAACTGTCACCACCATCCCCACCAATCACGTCACTGCTGTGTGACCTGACTTGTCCGCTCGTGGATTTCCTTTGTAGCCCCCGGAGAATGGAAGCTCCCGAGGCCGTCCCTTGGTGCCTAGACGTGCAGTAGGTCCTCAAACAAATACTGACCAGATGAACACAAGGATGGTGGTGGGGGCAGCTGGACGGGGCGTCTGCCCTGTGACCTGGGGCCCAAGCCTGGCCCACACAGGCTGGGCACCATTGCCTCAGGGGCACAGAAAGTGTTCCCCATGGGCTGCCTGCCGCTCCCTGAAGCCCCTTCCCTGGAGCAGCTCCTCCAGGAAGCCCCAGGCACCCCCCAGAACTGCCCGCACCTCGGGGCTGCAGCAGGGGGAACTGGGCACTGCAGCTTCTGTTCCCTCTCGTCCTGGCCTGTGCATATGCCCACTCGGCCCTGGGGAGTTTTACCTGCTGCCTGGTGCTCACCTAAGCGAGGAGGTGAGGTCAGACGTGGATAGGTGGGAGCCACCTGGGAGGCCCAGGCCTGACTACCCCTGAGGCCTTGGGATGAATGGAATTGTGTTCCTCCCCCCTAAAAAGATACACCGGCATCTATCCCCCAGCACCTCAGAATGGGATCTTCTTTGGAGATAAAGAGGTAGTCAAGTTAAAATGAATGAGGTCATTAGGGTGGACCCTAATTCAATCAGACTGGTGTCCTTATAAAAAGGGGATATTTGGACACACACAGACACCCCCAACCACCAAGGAGAACGCCACGTGAAGACGGAAGCAGAGATTGGGGTGATGCGTCTACAAACCAGGGATTGCTGGCAAACCACCGGAAGCCAGGGGAGAGGAAGGAACCAACCCTGCTGACACTTTGATCTTGGACTCTGGGCCTCTAGAACTGGGAGATAATAAATTTCTGTTGTCAGAGCCCAGTCTGGGGTGTGTTGTCACGGCAGCCCTAGCAAACTCGCACAGGGTATCAGGGCACGTGGCGGGGGAGTTGAGGCAGAGATGGGGGCAGGGCCCTGAACCACACAACTTCAGGGGAGCCTTTCAGCTGGGATCTCCAGTTTGCCAGAACCACCCACCACGCCAGGGGCAGCGGCTGACACCTCTGTGCCCCGTTCTGAGCACTGCATGCTTGTATCTCCTTTAATCCTCAGAAGAACTTAGTAAGGGGGTGGGGAGTGTATACCCACATTTTACACAAGAGGAAAGTGAGATCCCAGGGGCACCTGACTGGCAAGGGGTCTTTGAACCCCAGGCTGAGCATGGGGAGCTGGGGAGACCTGGGGGCCCTCGAAAGCCCCCTCCTCTGGGCCCCCACTGCATCTGTGTAAGCATCCTGAGAAGTGGACACGCCCACAGGGGTCAGGTGAGCCCCCACCTGTGTCTGTCCCCACCTCGAGCCTCAGAGGGCTTGAGCGGCCCCAATTTAACCCATGGGAAACAGGGCCCACCACCCTCTGAGCCCCAGGTGTGTCGGACCCCCAGGTCACGTGGGCCGCCCACGGGTCCCACACCTGCCTCTGGGTTTGCCTGAGCCCCACATCAGTTTCAAGTCAAGGGGCGGGTGCAGTGGGGTCCCAGGGCCGGGTGACACGGCCCAGGCTCTGTCCTCAGGTGCCCTGGCATGGGGCAGGGGAGGGTGGGTGATAGGAGAAGAACCAGCTGCTGGAGGAGGGGAGGCACTGCTAGCTTGCCCTTGAGTGAGGTTGCCATGGCAACCCTCAGTGCTTGAGTGGGTGGGAGTCTGAATGTTCCGGGGCCCCTCAACACAAGCTTCCTGCCTCTTGCTCTGTCCCAAGCAGCCTTGAGTCTTCCCCAAACCCAGCAGCCCAAGAGCCCAGCTCCACAGGCCCACCTCCTCCAGGAAACCCTCGGGCATGGCAGAGTGGGTAACCAGCAGGCCCTGGGATAGGTCCAAGGACTTGGCTCCTGGGTGTCAATCTGCTGTGTGATCTCGGGCCAGGCTCTTGGCCTCTCTGAGCCCATTTCCCCATCCCTACTCTGGGACTAACAGACTTCCCTCACAGAGATGGAGCAAGGGCCCAGAGAGTGTCCGTCACATAACCTCCCTCAGGAAGGGGGCTGTGGGCTCAGGGAGGGCAGGGTCCCCACCAAACCCTCAGCTCCATCCCCTCATCTACCCATATCTCAGCAGAGGGCAGCCGAGTCCTCCCAGGCGCTCAAGAACCATACAGATATCCTGGACCCCTCTTCTCCTCTCATCCCTACAGCAGCTCCTGCGTCTCCTTCTTCAGAATCTGCTCACTTTCTCCTGACTCCTTGGTCCCCTCCCTGGTCCAGCCCTGTCTGTCGCCTCCTCCCCTGTCTCCCAGCTCTCCATCCTTGCTGCCCAGTCTGTTCCACATACAGCCACCAGAGGGCGCCCGTGAGCACCCCGAGTCTGGGCACATCCCTCCTCTGCTCAGAACCTTCCAAGGCTCCCACCTCACTCAGAGCAAAAGCCAAAGCCCTTCCTCGGCCCACAAGGCCCTGCACACTCTGCCCTGTCCCCTCCCCACCCTCACCTCTTTACACTTTCCCCCTCGCTCACTAACACCAGGCACAGTCCCCTCTCAGGGCCTTTGCACTGGCCAGTCCCTCCTCCCCAGATAGCTGCAGAGCTTCTCCCTTGCCTCCTTCAGGTCTTTGGGCAAACGCTGCTGGCTCTGGGAGGCCCTGCTGGCCCCAGCACTCTTGCATCCTGCTCTGGCTTTATTTCTACGTGGCCCTCATCGCTAGCATGCCAGCCACACGTTTTACTTATTTGTTTATTATCTCTCTCCCACTAGATGTCGGTGCCACAGGGTGGGGTTTGTCCGTCTTGTAAATTTTAAAAGGTCACTCTAGCTGCCAAGTGGCGCTGGACTGCAGGGGGTGGGACCATTCAAAACCTCCCCTTCTCCCTGGATGCCTCCTCCCCGGTCTCCCCCATCTATCTGCTACTCCCACCACTTCCAATCTCTACCCTGCAGCCAGCGTGATCTTTGCAAAATGAAAACCCAATCACATCCCTCCCTGCCTACAGTCCTCCATGGCTCCCTATTGCCTCAGAGGCCTCAACATGGCATTTCAGGCCCTGGTGTCCTGCTACCTTCTCATCACCTTCTCTGCTCTGGCCTATCCTCACCCTCCACATCTCTCTCTCACATACCCAGAGGACTCCTGCCCTCTGTCCCTTCTTCCTCCAAAAGGCTCTGCCTGCCAGGACTGTGTTGGTCCCTCCTGTACCCACACTAGTGGCACACTGGGGCTCCACATTTTACTCCCCTAACTGGACTTGGGCTCTGCAGCTGAAAGTCTATCCCACCAGGGAAAGTTCCATCGTGGGTTGGCCTGGCTCTCTGTTGCATGGCCAGCCCTGGGCAAGGAAAGGGTTCTTGTTAATTTGTTTAATGAACAAAGATGAAACAGACCCACAGAAGAGGTTGTCCATTCAGTGGATAGTTACCTAGCTCCCACCTGGTCACAAGTGCTTTGGAGGAAAATAGGCTTGTAGGGGAGAGAGAGAGTGGACGGGGTATGCGTGGGTGCAAATGTAGATGGGGTGGTCAGGGAACACCTGGCCAAGAAGGTAACATTTTAGCAAAGGTCTCAAGGAGGGGAGCCATCTAGGTACTGGAGAAAGAGTATCCAGGCAGTGGGAACAGCATATGCAAAGGCCCTGAGGTAGGAATGTGCTGAAGTGTGGCTTTGGCCCAGTAAGTGAAGGGAGAGAGGGAAGAGGTGAGGGCGGGTTTACAGGGCAGAGCGAGCAGGGCCTGTAGGAGTGAGGTGGGAGCCGTGGAGGTTCTGAGTGGGGACAAGACGTGCCCTGACTCGGGTACTCACAGACTCCCGCTGGCAAGGGGAGATCAGACTGTGTATGTGAGGAGGGGTGCTTCCCACCCCCTCCCTCTTTGTTTCTCCAGGTCCACACTGCTGTCAGAACCAGAAACCTGCAGTTTCCCCCTCCCCCTCCCCTTCCAATCAATCATCTACTAAATCATGTCAACTCTGTCTCGAAAGCCCCACACGGGTCCATCTCTAATGTCTCAAGGCCTCCACCTGGTTCTTCACCTTGACAGCTGTGGTGGCCTCCTACCCACACTGGCCTCTAAAGAGGGAGCGCATGCTAAACATTCCAACCATGTCTCATGGGCCTTGGCCCCTTCACAGGTCTCCCCAGCCCCGTGGACAAGTAGAAACGCAAACCCACAAACAGTCCTTCAGCCCCCAAGACCGGCGTCCTCTCTCCCCACCTGGCCAGGAAATGTCTTTCCTTCCCCCCCTGAGCCACCCCCTTCTTTCTGACCTCAGGGCAGGCCCCTCCCTCTCACAAACTCTCCCTCTCCTCCACTTTATCCCTCTTTCCCCTCCAGATCTTAGCTGGGAAGCCCCCTCCACCAGGAAGCTCTCCCTGACTTGCAGGCCAACCGGGCACCTCTCTGACGCTCCTCGCCACAGTGGGTTGGTACCATGGTGGCCTGTGGTCCATTTCCACCCCAAGGTGTTCCCTGACTGGCCACAAGTCTCGCACTCACTCCAGGCATGCAGAACAGTGCTGGCTCCCACGGGAGCCAGGGCCTGAGGCAGAGTGCATGGAAGAAGGCTCTGGGGCCCTCTGCTACCACCAGAGTAGCAGCGAAAGGGCAGAGACCAGAGGGATGGGGAGACGGTGCTCCGCAGGGCAAGAGTGAAGAGGCCCTGGGTCTCAGGGCCCTAGGTTCAAATCCCAGCTGTGCCCACTTTAGGCTGTGTGACGAGGCCCCCACCTCCCTCCTCTGCATTCTGTCTCTTCCCCAGGGAAACGGGTTGAAAGTCTCACAACAGTGGTTATGGAGCTTAGAAGTGATATCCAGCCATCCTACGCGTCTCTTTTAGAACACGTACTGTGTACCAGGCGCTGATCTAGGTGCTGGAGAGACAGCCATGCACGAGCCAGACACAAAGAACAAACACTAAAGAGGTCAATCCCATGATGTACTAGTGTTGTGTGTATGTGTGTGTGTGGGTGTCATGCAATCTTAAATACGGTGATGGGGAAAGGCTGGGCATGTCAGCAAAGCTCTGGGAAGCTGAGGGAGGAGCCACAGAGGTGCCCAGGGAGGAGAAGACTCGTGCAAAGGCCCTGGGGCTGGCTGGGGGCTGCCATGTTTGAGAACCAGTGAGGGAGCGACCACAGGGGAGTGGGAGGAGGTGAGGGCAGGGAGGTGAAAGGGACAGACAGCACCAGACTTGCCCCCAGTGGGGCTGTCCCTCTGCTGATGAGGGGCATCCAAGGATGCCCTGACCTCCACCACCAGGGGCAATGGGGCGGGAGGGCGGTGGTGCTCCAGGGTGGGAGTTGGGTACCTATGGCCTGGACACTGCCCACAGCCAACGGGCTAAAAATGGTTTTGCCACTTTCAAAGGGTTAAGAAGAGGAGGGAGAAGAAGACTGGTAAGCCCGCCAAAGTCTCCAGTACTTGCTGTCTGGGTCTTCACGGGGGGACTTTGCCGACCCCGATCTAGAGCAGTGCTACTCACCTGGGAGGGCGCACAGTTTTGCTCCTCTGCCCAGGCTGTTTGGCGATGTCTGGAGACGTTTTTTAGGTGTCACAGCTGGCGGCGGTGGGGGGCGGGGGGGATGCTCCTGGTATCTAGAGGGTTGAGGCTAGGGATGCTAAAAAGTCCTATGATGCACAGGTCACTCCCCCTGCCAAGAATGACACAGCGCCAGTGTCGGGAACGCCACAGCTGGGAGACCCTGCCCGGGGCCCCTCACCTGTCTGCACCACCTCCCCGATCCCGGACAGGAGCGCCCACCTGGCTGCCTGGCCTACCGGGTATTTTTAGCCTCTGAGGGAGAG
>NW_020175432.1:5744512-5861535 GCF_003031525.2 Neophocaena asiaeorientalis asiaeorientalis
GGCTATTTTTAGCTTTGGGGGGGGGGTGGGCAAGGCTATTTTTGGCCTGAGCATCTATTTATGGCAATTTTTATCTTCCCCAAATTTTGGAGTTGGGGGGAGGGTGGCAGGGGGGCTTCTACTTGGCTAATTCCCCAGCGCCGGGACAGACCACTGAAATAAGGGTGGGGCGTGAGAGAGAGCCTGGGTTAGTGTCCCCACAAAGGAGGGGTTGCTCAGTCCTTGACCATGGCACTCCTACCCCTGGCAAGGGCAGGGGGGCCCCCCATTACCCTCCAGGCTCTAAACCCTATATGAATGCAGCCCTGCAGGGGAGCTGCCTGCCCACACCGACACCCTCACACACAAGGGCACCCATGAGGCCACCTCAGGGAGAGGCCTCACACGTGTCTTCATGGGACAGGTGCAGAGCTGGCCTGGTCTGGCCCCTGGTGGGTAGCCCTGGATCCCCCAAAGGGACCGGGGTCTATGGGGAGCCCTCACTGTGCAAAGCCTGGGGGGAGTCCCCTGGGGGGTCTCCAGTCCTTTGAGAGGCCCCCTCCCACTTACTCAGCTAAGAGTTCTTGAGCACCTACTGTGGGCCAGGCATAAGTCTAGGCACCTGACATCCGAAAGCAAACCAAGTAAAAAATTCCCTGAGCACTTGGATCCTGGTCGGGGAGACAGACGATAAACAGGCACAATATATCAGGAAATCACAGAGTGTGCGAAAAGCCATCCGCGCGACGGAAAGTCAGGAGGCGGGTGGGAGGCTGCAATTTTAAACAGGTTGCATGGGTAAAGGTTACTGAGGAGGTGACAACTGAAGCGGGTGAGGGAACAAAGTCTTTGCAGATGTCTGGCTGAGGGGTCCAAGTGAAGGAGCGGCCAGTGCAAAGGTCCTGGGGTAGGACTGCGTTTAGGAGCGGTGAGGAGAGAGCGGGTGAGGGGGAAGAGGTGACAGGGAAGGTCATGCAGGTTTGGACCACAGGACACCCCACGGGATTGGGATGTACTGTGGTGCCAAGACGCAGGGGCTGCTGTTTTCCGAGTCAAGGGCTGCCTCTCCCTAGCTGGGACTCTGGCCATTCTGGATGGGGAGACACAAGCCTTCTCCCCCACTGCTACGACAGGAGCCCCTTGACTGAAATTGCTTTTGTCACCGGACTGTGTGCTCCCCGAGGACAGGACTGGGGCACTGTCCCCACGGTGTCCCCAGCACGGCGCCTAGTGAAAAGACACTTGGCAAATGTTCACAGATTTCATGAAAAGGTGCACCCAGCCTCACTCCAAGGAGCCCTACATACATACACCTGGGATCATGCCTGCAGGTGCCCACAAGATGCAGAGAGCTGCTCACACATGGAAACACACACACACACACGCACGCACACGCACACGCACACACACACTGCCAGCCTGGGCGCAAAACTCACAAACACGAGTACAGAGGAGACCCTTAAGGAACATAGGACCAGCCTGTCGGACACGTGGCCGGCTGCACACAGGCTTGTCCAGGACACCGTCCAAATCACACAGAACGGGTACACGCAGGTGCGGACAGATATGTAACAGAGGACTGGATTCCAGGGGCAGTGGGAGCCACTTCCAGACCTCTGTTCAGCGGCCCCCTCCCACCTGGGACCCCACTTTCTGTTCCATCAGGGTGGCCGAGGCGAGAGCTGGGAGGAGTACCGGGTACAGTCAGGTCCAGCTCCAGACCCAGGGAACCCCCATCTCAGGAGCATCCCCCCCACCCCGCCCCCCACCTCCCTGGAGGGTCTGGAGGAGGGGAAATGTCTGGCGTCTGGAAATTGAATCCTCGAGAGGAGCCCACACAGAAACCAGAGCCTCCTGTGTGTCCTTGGCCACACGTCTGGCTGGAGAGGTAGGAGGGGGCGGAGACTGAAAACTTCAGCTCCCTGTGGCCAGAGGGTGGGGACATCGGGGATCCCTCTCCTCCTGTTCTCCATCATGGGCACCCATTCTGGGGCCAAGCAGCACAGCCTCCTGGGATCGGCACCCCCACCTCCAGATGCCCAGGCTGGGGCTGAAGCGCCACACTCTCTCCTGCCAGCCTGGGCACCCAGGGAGGACGCAGATGCCAGGCGCAGGCAGCAGGCAGCCCCGCACATGCAGGTGGACCCCAGGCCGGGACCAGATCGCTTGATGCAAACAGACTCCAGAGCAGCCAGGGCGCCCGCTGGCCCCTCCCCCACTGGCCGGCAGGGTCCTCCTTGGGCCCCCCAGGAGAAGAGGCTCCCCAGGGCAGGCTGGGAATAGAAACCAGGCTTCGAGTCTCCTGCGTTCCACCTCCTCCCTGCAGGCCCCACAGCCCAGATGCGCTGGTCCCCAGCTACCTGCCCTCCCCCAACCCCGGGCATCGTCTCCACGTTCAAGGGCAGACAGAGCACGGGTGATCCTGCCTTAGGCCAGCTCCCCACGAGTGGATGTTGGGATGGGCACCCCCTGGAGTGAGGGAGGGCCTGGTAGGGCACTGGAGAGCAGGAGTAACAAGCATGGGGTGAGCTAAGGCCCCGTGGGAGGCCAATGAGGAAGAAGAAGGTGGCAATGGCAGCAGGGGGGCCGGGCACTCACATGTGAGCACACACGTATGTGCTCGGTGCGTGGGGGCCACTGTTGCCAGCCAGGGATCGAATTGGTTCCCTTTTCTGCCTTCCAGATGATTTTTCATCTCCGTAATTAATGGGCAAGTCAGTTCTGAACAGCATGGCAGGCAAATTACTAGTTAGGAAGATCACGGATAACTTTCTCGATATGATAATGAAAGTTGTATTCCTTCTCTTAGTCTCCCCGTTTTCATCCTACTTTTAAGTAATACATTTGGCATCAGCGGGAGGGGAGTGGGGAGGAAGGAGAAGTCACCTGCCCCCAGAGCTGGGGCCTGACCCAGGCCGACCCAGAGTCCTGAGCCCCTGGCCATGGAGCAGATGGAGAGGATGAGAGACGGGGACCCTCCGTGGGGCACCCTGACACCCTGATGACCGATTCAGGGCATCAGGCCTAGGAGAACACGTGGAGGGCAGGGAGCCCCCAGGCTGCTAGCCAGGGTGAGGGAGTTGGGACTGGAGAGGGGAGCAGAGATCAACGGCCTCTCCCCAAGGAGGACTGAGATCCACAGGCCCAGAGCAGATATCCACTCTCAAGCGTAGTACCCCACACCTATCCTCACCCTCCAACCCCGTCTCCTCGATGACTCCTGAAGCAGCTAAGAGAACAGGGCAAGCAGAGAGAGGGAGAGAAAGAGAAAGAGAGAGGCGGAGAGACAACCAGCCATCTTGGCAGCCATTTTGAACCCCTCCCCCTGCTTCCCCCTGCACACCACATGTTTGGAGGTGGGCAGCGGAACCCAGGCCCTTGGTCCTGCAGAAGCCAGGAGGAAAGGCGGCCCTGTTCTCAAGGCTGGGACGGAGGGACACCCACTCAGCTGCCATGACTGTGGGGGGGGGGAGAGGTGGGAGAGGGAGGAGTGGACTGCGGGGGAAGGTACAGTGAGGTGCTGGGTAGGGATGGGGCTGGGTGCTGACCGAGACTGGGAGACTAGGGACAGGGATGTGCGTGCGGGCTGTGTGTAGGCAGGGGGCTGTCTGTCTTCGGATGGGTGCCAGAGGTGCACTGGAGAAATGCCTGTGGGGCCACTTTTTGGCCAGGGCTGGAGCACACACAGCGCTGCCCACCCTCTTCTGCACGGACTCCGGTCACAGGACCCTCAGATGGAAAGATGACAATTGAAACCCCCAGGCTTTACCCAGTGAACACCTGGGAGAGAGGGAGGGCTTGGGTTTAATCCGGGTGGATTAAACCCAACAGCTTCCCACGCTTAACCGGGTACCGCGGAGGGAAGATGCTCTCGGTGGCTACAGCCGGCCAGACACCCAGACAGACCCCTCCCCATCCCCCGCGCCTCTGCCTCCCAGAGAAAAACAACCCCCAGCCCGGCATCCAGCGGTGCCAGCCCCCAGCGCGGCTCCTCTGGGGGCCGGGGCCCGCGCGCGGCGCGCACACGCACCCTCTCCGCTCACACCCAAACACCTACACAAACAGGGCGCCAAGCACCCGCGCGCACACGCACCGGGGACACGCAGGCACCGCCGCGCCGCTTCCCCACAAAGGCTGGCGCGCGCGCGGGCACACGCAGCCACGCGCGGGCACACTCGCGGTCCCCTCCCCCCACCGGGCACCCCGCGGCCGCGCATCCGCACCCCCGACACTCCATGGGGGCTGCCCCTCCCGGTCCCCTGGCCGGTGCGGGTGAGGTGCAGGCCGCCCTCGATTCTCCTCGCGCTCCTGTGCGGTGACCCGCGGCTCCAGCATCCCCTCCCCCTTCCCGGCTAGCACAGGCCCCGGCTCCCACCCTCCCTACCTCGGCCCACACACCTGGCCCAGGTACGGCGTCCCCCTCGCCCTGGGCCCGCAGACACTCACCTGTCCAGCGCCGCTCCGGGGTCGGCTTTGCGCGTCTCTCCTGCGGCTCCGCGAACCCAGGCCCCCCGCCCGGCACATCTCCCGGAACCGGGGCGGGGGTTAAACGGGCGAGGGTTGGCGGGGCCCAGCACCACCGCCACCAAACAAAAATTAAATTAAAAAAAAAAAAAGCGGATTACACAGTTCCAACGGCGGCCCCCTCGCGGCAGCGGAGACTCGGGGCTGGGGGCGACCGGGTCCGCGCCCCTCCCAGGGAGGGAGGCGGCGGAGCGGGGGCGGTGTCAAAGCTCCGGGGGCTGGGGCGAGGCGGAGCCCCCCGAAGAGGCGCTAGCAGCTGCCCGCATCTCCCCCGCAGCTCCGCGGCCCCGACGGAGGCTGCACGTGTGCGCCCAGGCGACTTCCCAGCCCCCTCCGACGGTGGCAGCCGAGGGGTTAACGGGGCAGCTGGGGCGCCCCTGCAGCCCCCCGCCGCCCGGCGGCGCCGCTCCGGGGCCCGCGGGGCCCCATCCGCCGGGGCCTTCTCGGCAGACGGCGGGGCGGGGGCGCCGCAGCGACTACAGCTCCCGCGCCGACGGCTCGGGCTCCCCGCAGTGGCCGCAGGGGGCTCGGATAAGGGGCGGGCGCCGCGGAGCTTGAGGGGGGGCGCGGCTGTAGGCAGGCGAGGCGGTGTCGCGCCCCCGGGGTGGCTGAAGGGGGGGCGCCCAGCCGGGCCCGTGGGCACCGCAGGACGCGCGGACAGAGCCGGCGCCGGGCACCAGCAATGACAAGCCGCCTGCTCACCCCTCTCTCCGGCGCACCAGCTCCAGGAGGGGGGCGCGGGCGCGCATAAAACGCGGCGCGGAGCCGCCGCCCAGGACCGGCCGCAGCAACCTGCCCGAGCGCACCGGGGGCCGGCCCGAAAACCCGGGATGGACTTTACTCCCCTTCACCCCCTCTAGCCCCTCTGGAAAAACGGGGAGAGGGAAGGAGACGAGCTGGATCCCGGCGTTGGAACGGGAAGTGGGGGAGGGGAGACAAGCTCAAGGAAGACCCGGAGCGGATTTTGCCCGTAGCGAAGTAACGGAAAGGCGCCGAGCCCGCTGAGGGGAGAAATGGGAGAGATCTGGAAGGGGTATGCAAAACCCGGGTTGGATTAGATAGAGATGGGAGGAACGAAGGGAGCTGCGACAGGGCCAAATGCACCTGGGGCACGCAAATTTCGGGCCGGATTCTTCCTCGGGAGAAGGAGTAATGCGTCATGCCTAATGCAGTGGGAACAAGCAAGACCTGGCCTAGAGTTCCCAGACCTGGGCTCGCAGGGGGCTCCAGGAGGGGGCTGCTTAGCGGCTGAGGCGCGTGGGCCGTCTTCCTGGCAGCTACGTGCGAGAGGGAGGGGCAAAAGGAGGGATGGACTCGAACACGAAAGGATCCGGAGCGCTGGCTGCACCGAAGCGGGCAGGTAGAAGCGGTTTCACAATCCAGGGGTGATGCGAAGGGAATGCAATGAGGAGGCCGCTACCCTGGGAGACCAGACCTACAATGAAAGGCGAGGGAGGGCCGCAAAGCCAGGACTGGAATATGCGGGATGGGACAAGACCCCCAGCAAAAGATCCCTGGCAACTGGACAAGGGCTTGGAGCTGACCGGGCCGGAGGAGCGGGGAGTGTTAGGGGGAGGTTAGTATCTATATAAACACCTCAAACGTCTCGCTTTGGGAGGGGGTCGAGGGAAGGGAGAAAAAAAATTGAATTTTAGGTTCTCGGCAAGAGCAAAAACTCGGTACGGATTTCCACAGCCTAGCAACTGCACTGCAGCCGGTGGACTTGAAGAAGTAGGGCAAGGAACCAGCGTGTTCCTAGGCATCTGGCCGAGTGAGGCGAGGGGCAGGTTTCAGGCTGAGGCTACCGAAGGGAGCCCTGCACCTCTCCCCCACCCCGGAGTGGGGAAGACAGTCCGACTTGGCTTAGATCCCCGGAGCCAGAGCTGTGACTGCCAAGACCCACAGTGGGGACTATAAAACCGGGTCCCGGGCCAAAAATAGGCACTTGGGCAGAATAGACAGCTCAGTGCAAGGTGGGGGCTGAGGAAAAACTGGAGGGGGGTGGCAAGGATCCTTGTGGGAGGCGGGTACGGGAAGGTCCTGAGAGGTAAGATCCGGTGAGGATCTCGGGAGAGCGAACCTGGAAGCCTGGCATTTTATGAAAGATGGGTGCAACGCGAAGACTGATGGGTGGGGAGGAGCAAATCCCTGGCTTGGATGCTAGGGGAAGGGAGTCCATCCAAGGGAGACCTAAATAGTAAACCGGCCAGTTCATACAAAGTCCGGGCTGAATCTTGGCAGACACAGAGCGGGCAACAGTGGGGGGAGTAGGGCAAACAAGTCCCGATCTGGATTATAGAGGAAGGGGACTGGCTGAGGATGGGGAGGGGGGCAAACCCTTGCCTCTACCTCCAGGGAAGAGAATGCATTACCACCCCAACTTGGCTCTGCAGAATGGGTGAGGAATTGGGAAAGAGTGTGGAAGTAGCAGCAGGGCAGGTGGCATCGTGGTAAATACACAAAACTTGGGGCAGGCTAGGATGGGAACTATGAATATCTAAGAAAGCCTAAAGGGAACATCTGCAAGTGAATGAACCTGTCCTCTAAGAATCCCTTCCCAGAAGCCTGTCCCGGTGGCTGTGGCTGAATTTAGGGAAAGGCAGAGACTCCAGACTTCCAGGCTGGCTGCGTAACCAGGGGCTACCTCTAAGGCACCCACCACCCTCCGCCCCCTGCTGTGGGCAGCCATCGTTTCAGGGCAGGGATTCTTATAGCCTGGAACCTGGGCCAAATCCAGCCCGCAAACTTCAGGGGTGGAGAGAGTAGGTGGGCTACCTTTGTTCCTCCTTCACACCCAGGGTTCCCTGGCTGCAGACTTTGGGCCTTAAATCTGGGTGACCCGGCCCATCAGCTGGATCTGAGGGACCAAATACGTATGAAGTTGAGGTTGGTGGCTGCGGAAAGGATCCCATCCATCTGTGGTTGGTGCAATACCAGGATGGGAGGATGGGGGAGGTTCCACGTCTCCACACATCAATTTCCCACTTTGAGGCATCTCGACAGCACCTGGTAGGACCCACGGAAGGCTTTGGGGTGCTGGGGAGAGGGGGCGGTGCCACAGGGGGCAACCAGGAACCCCCACCCCACATCCACACAGTCAGCTTTCTATAAATCCAGCAGGACTGAAAGGGGGAAGAACGTGCATCTCAGGGAAAGCTGAGCATCTCCAGAGCCCTCTGGCTCCAAGCCTCCTCCCACCACTCCACCCTCCGGTCCTAAGCAGTCCACCCACCTCCCTCTGTGGAGCAACCCTGGGAACCTATGAGGGTGCCTGGGAGATGGCTCTAACTTGCATTCTTCAGTGGCTGCGAGAGGCAGTGTCTTTAACTTATATCAGGGTAAGGAGTGACATGCTTTAAGAAACCCCCGGCTCAGTTTGGAAAAATCCTGGCCAGGACGCCCTCCCAGCCCCTCCTATTTCTCCCAAAGCCCGTGGTCAGCGGAGCACCCCTGGTCGTGGCCGGGATCAGTTCACTAGCCTCCATTCCATCTCGGTTTTCTGGCCTCACGGGCGAGGGGCTCACGAGGCGAAGGATAAATAGAGGCTGGGGGCGCGAAACAGCCCCAGCGCCTCTTCTCTCCCAAGACCCTGGGCTGCGCAGTCGCAGTGGAGGCCGCGCCAGCAGCCCGGCTCCAGAAACTAACGCGTCCGCGCGCGCGCGCGCGCGCGCAGTCTCTCCCGGGCTCTGAGTGCCCAGCACTGCGCGTGTCCGTCCTCGCGCCCAGGACGCCCTACTCCCTACTACCGGGGCGCTCCTCGCTTCGGGCATCCTACCTTGTGCCTCGGGATTCCCACGCCCAGCGTGACCCGCGCCTTGGATATCCTGAGCCTGGACGTCCCACTCTTCTCTGCACCCTGTGCCAGAAAACCCCCGCACCCAGGTTGCCCCACGCCTAGGACACGCCATGTACCGATCCCCCGGCGTCTTGGAGACCCTACATTCTGCGCACCTAGCACCTGGGGCACCCTGTACTCAGACGTGGATGGCTCTTTTCACCTGTGCCCTCTGCCCTTGCCCTGTGCCCTCCATGTGTGATGTGCCCACTGCTTCAGGCTCTTATGCTGACCGTCCTGGGCGCTGCGCTCCTCCACCCTCCCCTGTCCCCAGTGCTCTGTGTCCTCTGTCTCAGGCCTGGCGCCCTCAGTCATGGGTGTCCTACCTTGGGTTCCTTAGGTCCGGTGTGTGGCGGGGCTGGGGGATGGGTGAGGGGCGCAGACCCAGAACACGTGCGAGGGGGGAGCGGGGCTTGGGGTTGGGGATGAAACACGTTCCTGGATTCTGGAACAACGCTCAGACCTCCACTGCCCAGCAGGCGTCCCCAGCCCGGCTCTTCCTAGAGCCCGCTCCGCAGAGGATGTACAACCCTGAGGGTCTTCTCATCATTCGGTTCATGTATTCATTCCTTCCATTTATTCTTCAAACACAGAGGACCCCTGACAGCCTTCAGTGTGGCCGGGTGCTAGGTGCTGAGAATGCCCTAGTGGCCTGGCAGCAGGACCGGAGGCCCTCTCAGGGTGCATCCCCATCCCGTGGGTAAGGCAGCTACAGAAAGCACGATGGAAGTAGCTCTGGAAAGTGAGCAGGGGGGCTAGGGTAGTGGATGGTGAATCTGTCCAAGCCTTGAGGGGTGGATGGGTGGGGTTCTGTGTGCCTCTGACTCTCCTGGAAGCTCCCTGTACCCCCATCTTGGGCAGTGACTGAGCCCCGTTCTGTCCTATGCCTTCACTCAAATGAAAAGCCAGGTAAAGTGGTCTCAGAATTGAGCTGGGGGGATATTGCGTGAGCGGGGATTCATTCCAACTGCTGTGTTTGGGTGTGGGGGGAGGTATGTATTCAGTCAACGAGCATGTATTGAGCACCTGCTAGGTGCTGGGGGCACAGCAGTGAACAAGGGAGACAAGCTTCTCTGTTCTTGGGGCTGACATTCCAATCAGGAAGACAGATGAGAAATCAGACAAAAGATACAGGGTGTTAGATGATGATAAGTGCTATGGGTGCCCCGGTCCAGGAAGATCCCACATGCCGCGGAGCACCTGGGCCCGTGAGCCATGGCCGCTGAGCCTGCGCGTCCAGAGCCTGTGCTCCGTAGCGGGAGAGGCCCGTGTACCGCAAAAAAAAGAAAATTAAGGAAGGAAGACAGAAATTTTAGATAGAGGAGGTCAGGAAAGACCTCACTGAGAAGGTGGTATTTGGGTAAAGACCTGAAGAGATGGGAGGAGTCATGGGGAGATCTGGGGGAAGGGGGTTCCAGGCAGAGGGAACAGCCCATGTAAAGGTCCTGAGGCAGAAACATGCTGGGTGTTCAAAGGATCCACGAGAGGGCCTGTGTGGCTGGAGGGAGGGAGTAAGGGCAAAAGGAGGAGGAGGTGAGGGTAGAGAGGTAATGGGCCAGATCGTGCTGGCCTAGTGTGCTTTGGGGAGAACTGATTTTTGCTTGGAGTCAGCTGGGAGCAATGGAAGATTCTGAGCAGAGGAGGGATGTGCCCTGACTTAGATGTTCACAGGTGCCCTCTGGCCCTGGTGGGGGAACAGAGTGTGGGGGTCAAGGACAGAAGCTGGGGAACCAGGGAGGAGGCGACTGCACCGGTCCAGGTGATCAATACTGGGGTAGGAGCAGGGAGGTGACAGGAGGTGAGCACCGGGTGGATTCTGGGTGTACTTTGAAGGTGGAGCAGATATATGGGAAGTGGGATGCGAGGGAAAGAGGCAGGTCAAAGCCTGTGGCCTGAGCACCTGGAAGGATGGAGACCCTCGAAGGAGGGGTGGTTTTGGAGGTTAGATACAGGAGTTACATTTGGTTTAATAGATATTCAAGTGGAGATGTCTGAGTAGGTGACTGAGGAGAGACCCAGGCTGGCTGAGAAGTGGACCGAGTCTCATTTAGTCTTTATTTTTTGGCTTTTTAAAACAGCTTTATTGAGGTATAATTCACATATCATACAATCTACTAGTCTTTTTTTTTTTTTTTTAATGGTTATCTTTATTGTTTTTTATTTTTTGCTGCACTGCATGCAGGATCTTAGTTCCCTGACCAGGGAAACCTGTGCCCTCTGCAGTGGAAGCATGGAGTCTTAACCACTGGACCACCAGGGAAGTCCCTCGTTTACTATTAATGATCTCCCCGTGAGGTAGTTACTTTCTCCCCATGTTACAGAAGGGAAAACTGAGGCTTGCCCAAGTAGTTAAAAAAATTCAAGTCAGCTTCTGAGTAGGACTGCCTGACCCAGGACCTCGCTTGGAGCCGCTGCCCTGCTACTCAAGTGTTGGTGGTCGCCTGGCTCCCAGCTTCCCTCTGGCTCATCCATTCATCCTCAAACACCAACAGATGGAGGAAGCGAATACTAAGCTCCAGACAGGGCAAGCACTGGGATGAAGCGAATGAGGCACTTCCTGGGCCACGAAACTTAAGAGGATGTCAAAAAAACTCAGCGATCAAGAAAAATAATATTGCAATGCAATATTTAAGAAACCCAAAATTCATGTAAAAAATCCACACTGACCAAAATAATCAACTTTTAAAATAAAGGCAGGGCCTTCCCTGGTGGCGCAGTGGTTGAGAGTCCGCCTGCCGATGCAGGGGACACGGGTTCGTGCCCCGGTCCGGGAAGATCCCACATGCCGCGGAGCGGCTGGGCCCGTGAGCCATGGCCGCTGAGCCTGCGCGTCCAGACCCTGTGCTCCGCAGCGGGAGAGGCCACAACAGTGAGAGGCCACAGCAGTGAGAGGCCCGCGTACAGCAAAAAAAGAATAAATAAAGGCAGGATCAATATGAGTGCCGTATGGAGCCACATTGGAGCCTGAGGGGAAAGGGAACGTCGGGAAAACTGGTGCTATCTTTTTATTGAATGACATTTTGTTCATCATGAATTTTTGCATGAATTTTTATTTTTTTTTTAAGTATTGCATTAAAATATGCTTTCTCTTTTTTTTGCCTCACCCTGGTCCTGACACTGGTTCCAGGCCCTGTTTTGGAAGCTGAGGGTATGATGGTGAATAAGAGACACAAAGTCACTGTCCTCCTGGAGCTTGCACTTTACTGGGGAGGCTGGTGATTCACTAGTAACAAGAAGAAAATTTCAGAACGTGAACAATTCTATGAAGGCAAAAGCAATGAAGAATCATGAGATGGGATGTGGGTGCGTATGATTTAGGCTAAGGTGGCTGGGAGGGTTGCGCATGTGGAGACATTTGAGCTGAGACCTGAAAGCGGAAAGGAGCTCATCATGTGCCATCTGGGGGAAGGGTGTTCCAAGAAGAGGAAACAGTAAGCGCAAAGGTCCTGTGGTTGGAACAGACAGGACAATTTGAAGAGCAAGAGGGCCAGCTTGGTGGGACCACCAGACACAGCCTGAGAGGCTGTGGGGAGGGTCTGGATTAGATGCTCAGCGACAGAAGGGGCTAAGGGAAGACTATGATCAGGGGGATGGCATGGTCTTATCTGAACATGTAACAGATCATAGGATCAATAAATACAACATAGAATTACCATATGACCCGGCAATTCCACTCTTAAGGAAGTACCTAAAAGAACTGAAAACAGGTACCCAAATAGATACTTGTACACCAGCGTTCACAGCAGCACTATTCACAGAAGTCTGAAGATGGAAACAACCCAAATAAATGTTCATCAGTGGTTGATCAGAGAAATAAAGGTTGTATAATCATTATTCACCCGTAAAAAGGAATGAAGTTCTGATACATGCTACGATGTGGATGAACCTTGAAAACATTATGCTGAGGGAAAAAAAATCAGACCTAAAAGGTCATGTATTGTATGATTCCATTGATGTGAAATGTCCAGAACCGGCAAATCCATAGAGACAGAAAGCAGATTGGCGATCGCAAGGGGCTGGGGGAGGGGGGAGGGCAAGTTACTGCCACTGGATACAGAGTTGCCTTTTGGGAGGATGAAAATGCCTTGGAACTAGATAGAGGTGATGGTTGTACAACGTGATAACATTGTGAATGTACTAAATGCTACTGAATAGTTCGCTTTAAGATGGTTAGTGGTTAATTTTGTGTTTTGTGAATTTTACCTCAATTAAAACAAAATTATAGAGAGGATTTGAGAGGGAGCCAGGAGACTGGGGTGATGGATTTCACAGTCAATGCAGGTGAGGGCGATGGAGGCCTGGAACAGGATGCTGGGGAGAAGTGGTCAGATTTGAGGCATAGGGTCAGAGCCAACAGGACGCCCTCCCTCCATGCACCCCCCTCCCCCATCAGGACTACTCAAATGTCACCTCTTTTTTTTTTTTTAAGATGTTGGGGGTAGGAGCTTATTAATTAATTAATTAATTTTTGCTGTGTTGGGTCTTCGTTTCTGTGCGAGTGGCAAGCGGGGGCCACGCTTCATCGCGGTGCGCGGGCCTCTCACTATCGCGGCCTCTCTTGTTACGGAGCACAGGCTCCAGACGCGCAGGTTCAGTAGTTGTGGCTCACGGGCCCAGTTGCCCCGAGGCATGTGGGATCCTCCTAGACCAGGGCTCGAACCCGTGTCCCCTGCACTGGCAGGCAGATTCTCAACCACTGCGCTACCAGGGAAGCCCTCAAATGTCACCTCTCGATCACGCTATTGAAAACTGCAAACACTCCACCATCCTCACTCCCGGAAGGCAAGAGTCCAGGAAGCCTCCCCCGTCCTGTCTGACCAACATTAGGCAGGCAGCAATGGTGGTCCATTCCCACCAACTGGGAGAGGAGGCCAGTTGGGCTGCGCTTCCCTCCCCGGCCGCTAGGGGCCGCTGCCCCGCTGCTCTGTGGCCGCCAGGTGAGGAGGCCCCGCCTCTTCTCCACCAGGTGCGCTGGAGGCAAGTCCCAGGGGCCAGGGGAGGAGGGTGAAGGGCGCAGGGCCAGGGGAGGAGTCCGGGGTGAGGGGACGAAGTGCGGGTGAAAGGAGAGAGCTGAGCGTGTCCGACTTGGGGGCTGCTGAAAGCAGGGGAGAAAATAAAGCCGTGGGGAGGTTGGAGGAGTCAGATAAGGAGCAGAAGGCGATGGCTGGCTGAGTGCTTGGGAGAGAGGAGGGGTGAGGAGGGAAAGCTGAGGGGTGAGGCCGAGGGCGGGGGTGGGGGGTGGAGGTGGGGGACTACCGAGGGCGTAGAGCACAGTTGGTGGAGGGAAGACAGGTGAGGAGTCAGGGAGAGTCCTGGAGGTGAAGGACGTGACTGGGGGACATTTTGACAGTGCATGGGCAGCTGGGATAGTTGGGGGGTGGGCCTGGCCTGTGAGAAATTAAGGATCCCAGGGAAGGGGCCCTGCATTTTGCCAGCCATTGCTGCTATAGACTGTGGGGGGGATGGGCGAGGAGGGTAGTTTCTCAGGCCTTGACCCCTAGGGCCAGCAATGGGGAAGGAGCTTCTGAGGAGTGATATATGCATGTCAAGCTCTGCCTAGGAACCCAGCTTGCTTCTGCAACCTGGCAGGAGGGCTCTCTCTCTTCTTCATGCCCCATGCCCCATGGCCAGTATTCACTGTGCATTGAGTTGGGTGGTGGGCAAATGAAGGAGACAGATGCAGTCCTGCTTGACTGGGAACTGGTAAGGAATCCACAATGTGAGGGATGGAAGACAGTTAGGGGCTGTGGGAGAGTTCAAGCTGGAAGCGCTACCCAGCCAGGGGGCTCAGAGAAGGTTGCCCTGGGGAAGTGACCTGTAAGCAGACAGCAGGAGCCCACCAGCTGAAGATAGAAGACCCTGGTGGTCTGGGCAGAGAGGAGGTTCTGAGGATGTTGCCAAGAAAAACGCCAGCAGGGTCCAGGCTGCAGTAGGGCAGGAGGAAGGTAAAAAGTGATTCCCAAACTTGCATGAGCCCAGGACAGGGGCCTCAATGCCAGATGCTGACAAGGGAAGAAAACCAGAAATGGGGCAGGTGTGAGGCAGCGAGGAGGGAAGGTGACAGCTGTGGGGAGCTGGATATGCACCCCCTTTTAAGCCGGCAGCCGCTTGGTACTACTCAGCTTCAGCTGAGAGCTACTACTACATGGGAAGTCAGGCTCGGAATTGACAGAATAGATTCTTCAAGAGAGAAGTCGGGTTTTGTGCAAAATTCCCTGAGCTTTAACTCTCACAGACTGATCTACTAATTGCTGTCAATTGCTCTGACCCAGCAATTCCATTCTTGGGTTTATTCTCAATGGGAATGGGAGCTTCTGCCACCAAAAGTCACATACGTGAATGTTCATAGCAGATTCATTCACCATCACCAGATGCTGGACACTGGCCACGTGACCATCGACTGGCAAATGGAAAATTAATTGGCGTATACTCATTCCATGGAATATGGTACAGCAATGAAAAAGAACAAAGTATGGGGACTTCCTTGGTGGTCCAGTGGTAAAGAATCCACCTTACAATGCAGGGGATGCAGGTTCCATCCCTGGTGAGGGAACTAAGATCCCACATGCCGCGGGGCACTAAGCCCGTGTGCCACAACTACTGAGCTTGGGCGCCTCAACTAGAGCCCGCGTGCCGCAAACTACAGAGCCCACGCACTCTGGAACCCATGCGCCACAACTACAGAGCCCACACGCCCTGGGGCCCGCGCGCCACAACTAGAGAAGAGAAAACCCACATGCCACAACTAGAGAGAAGACTGCGCACCACAACGAAGAGCCCACACACCACAACGAAAGATCCCACATTGCCTCAACGAAGATCCTGCATGCTGCAACTAAGACCCGACGCAGCCAAAAAGAAGAGAACAAGGTACGAACTCATACACAGCCCTGTGCGTGATGCACATGACACAAATAGGGTTCACTGCATGATCACATTCCTGTGACCCTCAAGGATGGGCAGAAGTAATCCGTGGAGTCGGGGGAGCCCAGTGTCTCCTAACTTCGGACCACTGACATTTGGGGCTGGACGATTCTTTGTTGTAGGGGGTCTATCCTGTGCATTGGAGGATGTTGAGAAGCATCCCTGGCCTCTCCCCACTAGATGCCAGTAGCATGTGCCTAGTTGAGATAAATGTCCCTTGTGGGACGGCACAATCACCTTCAGGTGTGGACCACTGGGAAATCGATATTTTGAGGCAAGGCACTCACCCAAAAGTGGCCTTGGGGAGCTCTCGAGGGACTGGCAAATTCTATATCTTAAGCTATGGTGGTGATCGCGGTGGAACATATTTGAAAAATTCACAGAACTGTATTTTAGAAGTACGTGCTTCACAATAAAAGAGTGAACCCCACAACGTGAATGACCCTCAAAAACATGACGCTGAGTGAGAAAAGCCAGACACAAAAGGCCACAGATTACATGACTCCGTTTATATCAACTGTCCAGAAGAGGCAAATCCATAGAGACAGAAAACAGATTAGTGGTTGCAGTTCTGGAATTAGATACTGGTGATAGTTGCACAACACTTGAATATACAAAAATGCACCGAAGTGGACACTTTAAATGGTTAATCTTAGGTGAATTTTCACCTCAAAAAGAAATTATATTTTTAAAAAACGCGTTAACCCAAACAGGCTGAACAGAACTGGTCCCTGGGCCAGCTTGGCCATTTTGCAATGGAGGGAGGGGATGGTAGGAAAGTGAGGTAACAGTTTCTGTCCAGAGAAAGTGCAGAGCCAAGAGCTTTGGGCCTTCTTGGCAAGGGGAGGGCTGTAGCAAAAAGTATGTCTCGGCTCAGGGGAGCAGTCTCTCTTAACCCAACCTGTCAGCCCTGGAAAGAAATTGCAGGCAGGTCAGAGGCCAGCCTGTGAACTGTTGAAGGGAATGCAGAGTTCTGACACGTGGAAGAGAAATGACAACCGCTCAGCTCAGCCTGACGCCACAGAGGGCTGATAAACCCCCACCACAGTACTTGCGGGGTGGGGGGGATGTTCCCTGTGTATGGGGGCTCACCCCAGCTCTTCGGCAGCTCACAGAGGAGCAGACTTCCTGAGAGCTCGGCCTGCATTGGAAACAGAGGGCCACTGGGTGACACTTGGACCTATGCGCCCTGTAGGTGGGGCTGGGGGTGGGGGAGGGAACCACCCACTGTGAGCCAGAGGCCAGGGACCAGGGGCTGGGGCTTCCAGGCTCTGAGTCTCCACTGGCTTCAAAAAACTGAATGAATGAAGAGAGAAAGCAAGAAAGCTAAGGGCTCCAGAAGCTGTTGGGACCTGGCTGGTGGGCCAAATGGCGGCCCCCACAAGATATGTCCACCTAGAACCTGGGACTGTGAGCTTATTTGAACACAGTGCCTTTGCAGATATACTTAAGGCTCTTTTTTTTTTTTTGCGGTACGCGGGCCTCTCACCGCTGAGGCCTCTCCCGTCGCGGAGCACAGGCTCTGGACGCGCGGGCTCAGCGGCCATGGCTCACGGGCCCAGCCGCTCCACGGCACGTGGGATCTTCCCAGACCGGGGCACGAACCCGTATCCCCTGCATCGGCAGGCGGACTCCCAACCACTGCGCCACCAGGGAAACCCTAATTAAGGCTCTTTTGATGAGACGATCCTGGTTAGGGTGAGTCCCAAGTCCAATGACAAGTATCCTTAGAAGAGAAGGGGCAAAGACAGAGGAGAAGGCCATGTGAAGACAGAGGCAGAGATTGGAGTGATACAGCCACAAGTCAAGAAGCACCAGAAGCTGGAAGAAGCAAGGAAGGATCTTCCCTTAGAAGCTGTGGAGGGAGCACCACCTGGCTGACATCTTGATTTCAACTTTGGTCTTCAGAACAGTGAGAGAATAAATTCCTTATTTTAAGCGACCCCGTTTATGGTCTTTTGTTACAGCAGCCCTAGGGAACTAATACAGGCCCTGATATTCAATTCTCTGAACATTTACGAAGCCCCTGGAAGGCCTTGTGGTACAGTGGGGAAGGCAAACATTTGAACAGATCACTCCTAAAGAATGAACCCAGGCCATGGCAGTGAAAGCGCTGAGTCCTAACCACTGGACCACCAGGGAATTCCTGGGATCACTGTTAATGGAGGAGCACATGGAGGGATGGACATCCCATGGGGTGGAGGACTGCCTGGGAACTCTGCAGCAGAGGTGACAACAGAGAGCTGGTGACAACACACACCTATAGAGGACAGCAGGTAATATAAACAGGCTGGGCAGCCAGGTCAAGAAGACAACTGCATCAGCAGTGGCACACGTGACCTTCATTCAGTGATGGGGGGCAATAAGGAGTGGTGAGGACTGTGGCAAAGAATAATAATAATTGCTAACATTTATCAGCACTTGCTAAGCCCTCTCCTTACACAGTACTAACTCATTTACCCTTGCATCAACTCTAGAGGCAGGTTTTATCCCTACTTACCAGGTGGGTTAACTGAGGTGTAGAGGCTGTATCAGAGTCAGGGCCCTAGGCAGGAAACAAAGGGTGCATTCAAATTGGGTAATTTGATCAGAGTTCAACAAAGGGACGAATTTATAAAGCATGGACAGATGTAGGGAACCACAAGGAATAATGCCACACCTTGGGCTAGTAGAGGGGGGAGGGTTAGCACACTTAGGTCTGAGAGGCAAGGGGAGGGAGCAGTTGCCATAAGCCGCAAACACCACAGGTTGCGTGGATGGGGAAAACCCGTGACCTCAAGTGACAGGGACACAGGTGGTCCACAGAGGCCACAGGGTGAGGGACCAAACTGAGGGACAGATATGTCTCTCACTCCCCCCCCACCACCACAGGGGTCCTCATGGGCTGAATCCAACCTGAGCCAGAGGACCCAGAAGCCTGTTGGGGTCCACACAGCCCAGCCTCCCAGGAAACCAAGCTAGGTGGAGAAGCCAGGAGAACTGCTTCAGGTGGGCAAGCAGAAGATTCCAGAACAGGAAGGTTGAGTGGTTCCGTCTGGGTCCAGAGTCCCCTTAGCTACTCACCGCATGAGAGCTGGCAAAGCTGTGCTGTCTCCTCGGTGTGGGGCTGCCCTTACTGAGCGCTGCCCCTTGTGCTGGGCGTGTGCCCTCGGCTTCACAGAGGCTGCGTCTTTTGATGGAAAGCCAGGAACACAGATTTTTATGCAACAATCGCCTGATATTTAAAAGGTGGCGATTCATTACAATTTTTAAGAACCTTGCATGGGCCAAGCAAATCACATCCGTGGGCTGGATTGGGCTCTGGGTGTCAAACTCCCAGTTTCAAAAGGTGGACACAGACAGGGCAAGGGATCCAGGTGCGGAAATGTTCAGAGGTAGCCACGCAAAGCATCATGGGTAAGATAGGGACCACGGATCACCCAGCGGATTTGACTAGAAAGTGCCTGGGTCCCAGGCGGCTGCGGGGCGTTAGGATGAAACTGAACAGGTGTTTTGGGTCTAGATTGGGAGGGGCCATTAGAGCCACGCTAACAGTTTTCAACTTTGAAGGAGAGAAGCCACTGATGGCTTTTAAACGGCCAAATGACTCAGTCATCTCGCATCACCGCCCCCCCCACAACGCGGGCTGTGCGTCAGGCTTTCTTTGGGGGTGGAAGTACCGTGGATCCATAAATGAGTGAAAGAAATGAAAGAGCGCCCTCCTTTGAGTGTGCTCACAGCTTGGCGGGGAGGGCAGACGCATAAATGATAACGTCAGAACATGATGTGCGGGGTAATGGTGGGTTAGCCCATGTCTGCGTATATTTGACCAACTGCTGTGCGTTCCGCCATGGGGGTGAAGGGACAGGACATGGTACTGCTTTCGAGGAAAGAGGCAATGGATGAGGGAGGAAATAAAAGGAGAGGAAAATCCCAGGTGGTGATAAGAAAATGTAAAAATTAAAAGAAGGTGATTGGGGGAAGGGGCTCAGATCAAGGGGCCCACCGACCCATGTGGCACCACAGGAAGTGGGCAGAAAGACAGGGCATCCTGGCTGGGTCCCAAGCCCCCCCTTGGCCCCTGGGGCCCAGCAGCCTGGCCCGCCTACTCCCAGAGTCGCCCGCATCACACCAAGAACATACCCAGGGCTGACATGGATTCCTGACTCGGAGCCCGAGCAGGGGGAGAGAGGGGACGAAAAACACCCATCTGTTCTCCCTCTGATGTAACGCGATCCTTCACCCAGTGCTTAAACCCGGCGCTTCTCCTCCCATTTCCTCTAGGCAGCCAGCCGCGGTGATGCGATATAAATCGCTGCAAATGGGTTTTCCCAGCCGGTCGCCGTGTTGTTTTAATAATGGTTCATTTTCTGCCCGGGGGAGGAAAATATTCCGTCGAGAAATTGGGGTCTGGGTGATAATTTTGTGTGTGTGTGTATGTGCGCCTGGTGTTCCCCTCACGCCAGAGAAGATTCCAGAACATCCACTGAGACACCAAGTCACCTCTTGGGTTGGGTGATACCCAGAGCATCCCCCTCACCTGAACAAAGGAATTCCTCCAGCAACCTGGGCCCATTTACTGAGCACCTGCTGTGGGTGTGCCATACCTGAGCTAGGTGTAAGGGACATGGTGGTCTCCCAGGCCTGGCCTCCCCAGGCCCACATTCTAGAATGGGGGGAGAGATTGACATTTAAAAATAATTGTGCAAACCTATGGGACTTCCCTGGTGATGCAGTGGTTAAGAATCTGCCTGCCAATGCAGGGGACATGGGTTCTGAGCCCTGGTCCAGGAAGATCCCACATGCCGTGGAGCAACTAAGCCCGTGCGCCACAACTACTTAGACCATGCGCCGCAACTGCTGAGCCCAAGTGCTGCAACTACTGAAGCCTGCGTGCCTAGAGCCTGTGCTCTGCAACAAGAGAAGCTACCGCAATGAGAAGCCACTGCAATGAGAAGCCCGTGCACTGCAATGAAGACCTAATGCAACCAAAAATAAATAAATAAATAATAATAAAGCAATAATTGTGCAAAACTATGTAATTACAATCATGGAAACTGTTCAGGAGAGAGTGAGTGTTGTGATGGAATCGATAACGGGATTTTTGGCATAACTAAGGCCCCCACCCACTGAGGAGGAGACCCTTAAGCTGAAACTTGGAGGATAGATGAACAGAGTCGCAGGCGTGAAGGCCATCCAGGTTGGGGGAAATTCCTGGGTAAACATCTTTTTTTTGGCCCTGCCACGCGGCATGTGGGATCTTCGTTCCCTGACCAGGGATCAAAACTGTGCCCCCTGCAGTGCTGCAGTGGAAGTGCAGAATCTTAACCACTGGGCCACCAGGAATGTCCCTTGGGCAAACATCTTTTTTTTTTTTTTTTGGCTATGTTGGGTCTTCATTACTGCACACAGGCTTTCTCTAGTTGCGGCACCCAGGCTTCTCATTGCGGTGGCTTCTCTTGTTGTGGAGCATGGGCTCTAGGCGCATGGGCTTCAGTAGTTGCAGCATGCAGGCTCAGTAGTTGTAGCTCGCGGGCTCTAGAGCACAGTAGTTGTGGCCCACGGGCTTAGCTGCTCTGAGGCATGTGGGATCTTCCCGGACCAGGGATTGAACCCGTGTCCCCTGCATTGGCAGGCAGATTCTTAACCACTGCGCCACCAGGGAAGTCCTCCCCTGGGCAAACATCTTGAGGCTTGAAAGAACATGGTGCAGGCTCAGACCTAGGAGAAAAGTCATGGGGTCCAGTGAGGTGAGGGCTAGGTAGGTGCTGAGGAATGGCGTGTATCAGTGGCCAGAGACTTGGGAGCTTTCACCCTGTTTCTGGGCAGAGAGGTTTTCTCCCGTATTGAGATGTAGCCATGACTGCCCTGTGCATATTCAACCTTTAGTCTCAAGGCCAGTGACGGTCCTTGTTTTGCTGACTTAGACACAGCAGCTGTGGGAGGCCATGTGGATTGTTAACGTCACCCCCTCATCCCTCCCCATCCCCAACCCTGTTCCTTTCCTTCCTGTAGTGGGTTGAATGGTGACCGCCCCCCCGCAAAAGATATGTCCACATTCCTACTGCAGAACCTGCAGATACGAACTTATTTGGAAAGAGGGTCATTGCAGTTATCATTAAATTAAGAATCTTAAAATGAGATCATCCTGGGTTAGGATGAGCGCTAATCCTTAGAAGAGAAGAGAAAGGGAGACACAAACATAGGGGAAAAGGCCATGTGAAGTTGGAGGCAGAGATTGGAGTGATACAGTCACACACCAAGGGACACCTGGAGCCATCAGAAGCTGGTCGGGGCAAAGAATAGATTTTCCCCTAGGGACTCCAGAGGGTTGCCTTGATTTTGGCCTGATGACACTGATTTTGGGTTTCTGGCCTCCAGAACTGTGAGGGAATACATTTCTGCGGGGTTTCTGGTTTTGTTTTGCTTTGGTTTTGTTTTCTGTTGTATTTAAGCCACCCAGATCTGACTATTTGTTACAGCAGCCACAGGAAACTAATACATTCTCGGTCCCCAGCAAAGCATTCCAAGAGATGTCTCTCCTCCCCGGCTCTAGATCCTCTTCTCTGATCCCCTCTCCATCCCACTCCAGTTGGGCTTTTGTCCCTGCCCGGCCAGGGAAAGGGCTCCATCCTGCCAAATTCAAGGATCTTTTCTCAGCCTCCAGGATGGTATGCTTCTTGAGCTCCCCTTCCACCTCCCCGACTGCTCCTGACCAGTCTCTTCTGCTGATTCCTCCTCATCCCCTGTCCTTAATATAGGACAGAGAGCCATGAGCTTGCCCTCTTCTTTCCTGTGTCTACAATCAGCTCCCTGGTGATCTTGACCAGTTTTGAGGGTTTAAATACCACTTATAGCTGACAATGTTATCTTCCAATGACAGTTCCAGCTTGGGCCTCTCCACTGCCTTCAGCTGCCCCCCCGGTGTCTCCCCTTGGAAACCCGGTGGGTATGCCCAAGTATCACGTCCGAAACAGAACTCTTGACCCCTCCACTCACCCCACACCTGCACCTCTCCTGTCTTCCCCAGCTCAGTTAATGGCAGCACCACTGTTCTCCATTAGTCTAATGGGTGGAATAATGCCCCCCCCAATTCATGTTCACCTAGAACCTCAGAATGTGACCTTATTCTTTGCAGATATCACCAGCCAAGGATCTTGAGATGATAGATATTGGATCTAGGCTGGGCTCTAAATCCAATGATAGGTGTCCTTCTAAGAGGAGGAGAGGACACACAGAGAAGATGGAGGCAGAGATTGGAGCGATGCAGCTACAAGCCGACGAAATCCAAGGATGGCTCACAGCCACCAGAAGCCAGGAGAGAGGCAAGGAAGGATTCTCCCCTACAGCCTTCAGAGGGAGCACGGCCCTGCCCACACCTTGATTTTGGACTTCTGGCCTCCAGAACCGTGAGACAATATACTTCTGTTGTCTTAAGCCACCAAGTTTGTGGTAATTTATTACAGTAGCCCTAGGAAATGAACACAGTTGTGTTCTCCAGAATGAGCTCTGAGACACCTTGATTCGAATGCAAGTGATTTACCTGGAAGGCAACCGCAGGAAGCACCGGCAGGGGAAAGGGGAGGGGAGACAAAGGAGGGAGGGCACCCAGCAAAGAGTGTATCCGTTTGCAGCTTATACTGGGACACTTAGGGCTTAATTCCCCCCCTGAGACCTGTGGGGCACACACCTCAGAGTCATCTCATGTGAAGGATGAGGGAGCTGGGTTATGTCCATTGGTTGAAGTATGCTAGCCGGGGAATGGATCTTCCAGAATGTCTGGTTACCTCCAGGCAGGTCTGAGCTGCCTCTGCAGCCAGAGAGAGCTGTCAGGCAAAGGGTGGCAGGTGCCGGCGATATGGAGCCATTGGCCTGATGTGCATACCCTAAATGGCTCCCATCAATCTCCACCCTTGTGTGGTTCCTTCTCCTTGGGTATGCGTGGGACTCTATGACTTGTTTCTAACCAACAGAATGTGGCTAAGGTGGGAATTCCCTGGTGATCCAGTGGTTAAGACTTTGCCTTCCAATGCAGGGGTACGGGTTCCATCCCTGGTCAGGGAACTAAGATCCCACACGCCTCGGGGCCAAAAAACCAAAACTTAAAACAGAAGCAATATTGTAACAAATTCAATAAAGACTTTAAAAATGGGCCACATCAAAAAAAAAAAATCTTAAAGAAGGAAAAACAAAAAGAATGTAGCAAAGCTGGTGGGATATCCCTTCCAAGATTAGGTTACAAAAAGTCAGTGACTTCCGTTTTAGGTATCTTCTCACTCTCCCTCTCTTTTTTTTTTTTTTTTTTTTGCGGTATGTGGGCCTCTCACAGTTGCGGCCTCTACCGTCGCGGAGCTCCGGACGCGCAGGCCCCCAGCGGCCATGGCTCAAGGGCGCAGCCGCTCTGCGGCATGTGGGATCCTCCCGGGCCCAGGGCACGAACCCGCGTCCCGTGCATCGGCAGGCGGACTCCCAACCACTGCGCCACCAGGGAAGCCCCTCACTCTCCCTCTCTTGCTCGCTCTGAGGAAAGCCAGCTCTATGTTGTGACCTGCCCTATGGAGAGGCCCACATGGCAAAGAGTTAAAGGAGGCCTCCTCTGACCAATAGCCAGTGAGGGACTGAATCCTGCCAACAGCGAGTGAGCTTGGAAGTGGATCCTCCCCATTCAATCCTTCAGACAAGACCATAGCCCCGGCCGCCATCTTGGTCGCAGCTCTGTGAGAGCTGTGGGACCCCTGTGGGATCTCTGTGAACCCAGCTAAGCCACACCTGGATTCCTGAGTCACAGAAACTGTGAAATAATAAGTGCACGTTGTTTTAGGCCACTAGGTTTGGGGATAATTTGTTACAGTGTGATGCTGTGTGCCAGAGGGACATGAAGGAAGGCACATAAACACTGACTGGTAAACCACCCACTTGATTGCTCTAGACTTCTCCCTTACTCTCACCCCTTACATCCAGTCCATTAGCAAACTCTGTCAACTCCAACTCCAAAATCTATCTTGAATCCATAGACCTTTCTCCACCTGTACTGCCACCAGCTCATGCCAAGCTATCCTTGTCTCTCACTTTCATCAAAGCCTCTCCTTCCCACCAGTCTCCATCCAGCTGATTTGCTACAGCCAGAGAGGCTTTTGTATTATAAATCAGATCCTGGAACACAGTGGGTGCTCAGTAATGATGGAGTTAAGTTAGGTGTCTAGTCAGGCTATCTGGGTCTCTCATATCCCCCCAATCAGCCCTTTTCCCTTCCTGTACCTACGTAAGGAAGGGAATGATATAAGGGGAGAGTTCTTAGTCCACCGGTGCTGAACTTCTGACCCTGGGGGCAGCTTGCTGGCCTCACATCTTCCTCCATGCACATGCTCAGCCAATGCTGTCCACCCATGCATGGGACCAATACTCATTAAGCACTTACTGTGCATCTGACTTCTGAGTATCTGATAGGCATGATCTCATTTAATCCTTGAAATGAGCCAGAGAAATCCTGAGAAAGAACCAAGCCAGAGGTATCACATGTCCTGATTTCAAACTATATTACAAATAAGGAAGGGAATGATATAAGGGGAGAGTTAGTCCACCGGTGCTGAACTTCTGACCCTGGGGGCAGCTTGCTGGCCTCACATCTTCCTCCATGCACATGCTCAGCCAATGCTGTCCACCCATGCATGGGACCAATACTCATTAAGCACTTACTGTGCATCTGACTTCTGAGTATCTGATAGGCATGATCTCATTTAATCCTTGAAATGAGCCAGAGAAATCCTGAGAAAGAACCAAGCCAGAGGTATCACATGTCCTGATTTCAAACTATATTACAAAGCAACAGGAATCAAAACAGTACAGTCCTGGCATTAAAAAAAGACACGTAGACCAATGGAACAGAATTGAGAGCCCAGAAATAAACTCATGCCTATGTGGTCAACTACTATGTGATAAGGGAGCCAAGAAGAGTCAGTGCAGAAAAGACAGTCTCTTCAATAAATGGTGCTGGGAAAATAGGATATTCACATGCAAAAGAATGAAACTAGACCCTTCTCTTACATCGCTGGTAAAAATGAACTCAAAATGGATTAAAGACTTAATCCTTCATATATACACTACTCCATATAAAATAGGTAACTAATAAGGGCCTACTATATAGCATAGGGAACTCTACTTAATACTCTATAATGACCTATATGGGAAAAGAATCTAAAGAAGAGTGGATATATGTATAACTCATTCACTTTGCTGTACAGCGGAAATTAACACAACACTGTAAAGCAACTATACTCCAATAAAAATTGTTAAAAAAGACTTAATCCTTGAAATGGCCCTACCAAGGAGGACTGCCATGGTTCCTCATTTTACAGTTAGAGAAACTAAGCCACAGAGCAACAAAGCCATTTACCTACAGGTGACTCAGCCAGTCCCAGGCAGGACTGGGATTTGGACCCAGGCATTTTCAACACCAGCATTGGGGTCTTCATTGAGACCCATGTGGGAATTCTCTTGCTTACAACCAGAGGGGCATTTCTGAGTGCCCAGGCACCTAAGTGGGTTTACACCCCTTGGTTTTTTTTTTTCTTTCTTTCTTTTTTGTCCGCGCTGTACAGCATGCAGGATCTTAGTTCCCCCACCAGGGATTGAACCACTGCATTGGGAGCACATGCCCCCTGTATTGGGGAGGACGGAGTCTTAGCCACTGGACCGCTAGGGAAGTTCTACACCCTTTGGTTTTGTCCAGAAGACGGTTCTGTCATGCTGGGATGCATTGATGAAAGGGCCATTTCTTGCCCTCAGGGAGGTTCCTGGCTTGCTGGGGAGACAAAGGCATCGATAATCTTAAATCCACAGGAATGACAGCAACCACCTAAACCTGCACGAGGGCACCCTGGGATGTGTTAATTCTGCCTGGGGAGATTCTGGAAGGCTGGAAGGTCTTTGCAGCATGTGGAGTGATGCCATGCCCATGGGCGGAGGACCCTTGTTATCCATCTTTGTGCCCTGAGCCTGCAGAGAGTACTAAAGATACCCAGGAGTGGGCAATTTGCTCCAAGTCATGGAGCTGAAAGCCTGAGTGAGCCTCCTGCATTGTATCCTGCTGTTTTGGACTCTTGCATTCATTTCCTAGGGCTGCCATAACACAGTACCACAAACTGGGGGTTTAAAGGAATGGAAATGTATTGTCTCACAGTTCTGGAGACCAGAAGTCTGAAATCAAGGTGTCGGCGCAGCTCCACTCCCTCTGAAGTTTCTAGGGGAGGATCCTTCCCTGCCTCTGCCAGCTTCTGGTGGTTGCTAGCCATCCTCGGTGTTCCCTGGCTTGTAGACGCATCACTACAGTCCGTCTCCATCACCACGTGGCGTTCTCCTGTCGTGTATCCGTATCTCTTTTCTTAGAATTATTTATTTATTTATTGGCCGCACCGCGTGTCTTGTGGGATTTTAGTTCCCCAGCCAGGGACAGAACCCGGGCCCTTGGTGGTGAGAGCACGGAGTCCTAACCACTGGACTGCCAGGAATTCCCTAAATTTATAACCCAGTCATATTGGGTTAAGGTCCCACCCTACAGTATGATGTCATCTTAACTGAATACATCAGTAACAACCCTCTTTCCAAATAAAGTCACATTCTGAGGTACTGGTGGTTAGGACCTCAACGTATCTTTTTTTGGGGGACACAATTCACCTTGTAACACTCTCCCTCCCTTATAGACTGTCTCTTGTCACCTCTCCCTGGACTGTACAGGGGCCCAGTTAAATGCATCCACTTTCCCTTTTTCTTTTTTTTTTATGCTCCCGCACCTGAGCCTCAATCTATACTTTGTTAACGTAAAAAAATATTAATAAACATCTACCCTGGGGCTTCCCTGGTGGCGCAGTGGTTGAGAGTCCGCCTGCCGATGCAGGGGACACGGGTTCGTGCCCCGGTCCGGGAAGATCCCACATGCCGCGGAGCGGCTGGGCCCGTGAGCCATGGCCGCTGAGCGTGCGCGTCCGGAGCCTGTGCTCCGCAACAGAAGAGGACACAACAGTGAGAGGCCTGCGTACCGCCAAAAAAAAAAAAAACCATCTACCCTATCCTGAGCATTTTTGGAGATCCAGAAAAATTCAATATTATCATTTGGGAATGCATTGGGCTGCAAGTATCAAAATACTTTAGCTGCAGTGGCTCAAACAAAAAGGTTGCTTTTTCCTCACCAAACAATCTGGATTTTGGTGCCTGGTGCTGTTGGAAACCAGCAGCTAGACGGCATCAAGGCCAGCATCATGGTCACCTAGATATCCCTCTATATCAGTTGTGTGATCCTCACCCCAGCCAGTTGCTGTTTTTATCCCCATTTTATAGATAAAGCAACTGAGGCTCAAATAACATGCTCACCCTTCCCTGAACCCCCCAGCCAACTTCTGCTTGGGTCTCATTGGCCAGAAATGTGTCATTCAGCCACACTTCTGGCCAGTGAGAAGCAAGGGAGGCTAGGTAGCAAGTACAGAGCAAGGCAGATAGTCAATCAACTAGCGAATGCTCTGTTAGCAAAGGAAGAAAGCAAGAGTGTTGGAGGTAATAAGATGTGTCTCCCACAATTCTCCCTGCCTCTAGATCTAGATCAATTATATTGCATACCCTCTAAGTACTAGGCATTATGTTGTAGACTCACTGTGAATTATTGCTAAAAATAATAACAGTAGCACTTATTTCATGGAATCCTAAACATCTGTGAAGTACATGCTATTATCATCCCATTTTATAGATGAGAAAACTGAGGCTCGCACAGGTCCAGTAGAACCTCATTTACTCATTCATTTTACAAACAGTTATTGAGCATCTATTATGTACCAGGCCATTTGGACAACGAGAATACAGCAGTGAATAAAACAAATACTGCCCCCTGAAGTATTAGCCCTCAGAAGGGCTTACATTCTAGTCAGGGGTGAGGATGAGAAGGAAGGAGAGAAGGTACCCAGAAATAATAGAAACAATATTACTTTGGGAATAACACCTAGTGTGGGCCAGGCACTTTTCTGAAGGTTTTCCATTTACCAAGTTGCTTATCCATCCCAACAGCTGTATGAGGCAGGTTTTATTACTATCCCCATTATATAATTGAGGGAACTGAGGCTCAGAGAAGTTAAATAACATGCCTAAGGTCACACAGCCAGTAACTGTGAAGCCAGGATTTGAACCAAGGCCCTTGGGTTCCAGAGCCTAAGCTAAGTAATATAATGTCAGGTGGCGATAAAACAGGTGATGGTAAACAACTCGGTGATGGCTAAGTGGCTAGGGAAGGTCATTCTGAGGAGGTGACATACTAGCAGAGATGTGACTAAAGGGAGGAGGGAGCTGTGGGGATGGATATCTAGAAGGAACAGCCAGTGGAAGCCCAGAGGTAGGAGCATGCTGGGTGTGTTTGGGGTTCAGTGAGGGGCTGGTGTGGCTGCAGCAACAGGCCTAGGGATTCTTGTACCCACTTTGCACGTATGACCTTTCAGTATCATAAAAGTCTCATGACATAGATTTCTGTAACTATCCTCACTTGACAGATGGGGAAACTGAGGCTCTGAGCAGTTAACCAATCTGCCCTGGGAGACATACGGCTAGAAAGAGGTGAGGCCTGGATCTGAACCCAGGCAGCTTGACTCCATTGCCCAACCCCATGGGAAACAGTAGGGAGCAAGTGCCAGCAGGCTGGGAGGGCTGCCTGGAGGAGGTGGATGTCACCAGGACCTAGAGGGATTGGAGCAGCAGGGAGTGCGGAAGGGAGGGTCCTGTACGAAGACCCTCATGGAACATGGCACCTGAACCCATCCCTGGGGGCAGTTCTTCAAGGATGGATTTCCACGCACGGCCCTGACTCGGGTTCCCCCAGACAGGCTCTGCCTAAAGCAAAGGCAGCTGCAAGGGCTTCATTAGTGCCTCGGAAGTCCCAGGAGCACGGGGAGGGGGGGTGGGGGAGAGGGGGGATGAAAAGGGCTGGAGAAGGGAGCCATCCTAATTTTGGCACACCTGGCAGGGGGCACAGGGACACTTAAAAGGAAGGACCTGGGGCCGGCTGGGCAGGCCCCATCATTGTTCCAGCTGGATCTGCCGTCTGGGCTTCAAATGCAAAACCAGAGTAAAGTGGGGTGGTGGCGCCAGTGGCCTCTGCTCCTCCTTTAATAGACCAAAGGACCCTGGCGGCTTAGCTCTTTTTCCTAATTTAAAGATATTTTCAGGCGTTTGAGAGCTCCCCTACGGTGAAGCAGGAAGGTTGGAATGGGGGGAGGGGGCGATGAAACTCTCATCGTGCTTGCCAGGGAGGATGGGGAGTAGGCCAGGAGGAGGGGGCACTGAGGGTGGGATCCTTGGGGGGTAAGGAGATCTATAGTGTTCTTGGCTCTCTTCTGCCTCAGTTTCCCCTCTCTGGAACCTCGGCATGCCTCTCCAGAAGGTAGGACATTTGTAGATGTACCCAAACATCCTGCTAAGGAAAGGGGGGCTCTTTGGGGTCATCCCTGGAGGCCCTGAGTTGGGGGACACTGGGGATATTGCCCCATGCCAGCCCCTGGGCAGGGCAGGGTGCCCAGAGAGAGACGGATGGAGTAGGTTTGTTCCCTCTCAGTTTGGCACCCCTGGTGCCAGGACAGGAAGGAGGGTAGGGAGCCAGGCCAATGGGGTGCAGCCACCTCCACGGGGGAGCAGCCCGGGGCTCTGAGGGGCAGCCCCCGCAGGTGGGCTCGCTCGGTCATGGGCGACGCCAGGGACCTGGCAGCGGGCCTCGGGCTTTGGTTCCCAGAAGAAGGGGCTCCTGGGCTTCTAGTAATTCCTGGACTGAGGGAGCCCAACAGAGCCCCTCATCGACCTTGGCATTGGCCAGAAAGGGCTCAGAAGACCCTCGGTTGTCCCTGGAGCCCGCTCTCTGCGGCCAAGCCAACCAAGTCGTCTGGGACACATGCCCGCCTCGTAGAACCCGCCGTGGCTCCTCCTCCCCTCCCGGCCCTGTTTCCTTCCCCTGTTCTCTTTCATCTTGCCACCTCCCTCCCATCCTTTCCAGTTCCCGCCTACCTCCACCTCTCTCTTGCACTCCCGGTGCCCCCCTGCTGATTGCTTCCCCCCACCCCTTCCCTGCTTGCTAATGGCTCGGTGGCTGGCGGCTCCGCGGCTGCTTCCGGGGGAGTTGAGTTTGCAGCCAGAGGAGATGCTGGAGCCATTGGGGGTGGGGGAATTATACACATAAATCTGGGATAATGAAGGTGGTGCAGCCTCAGATCCTAAGCCCACCCCCACCCGCCATCCCTTCCTACTTAAGGACCAGCCAGGGCTTCCAGGCTCTCCTGAGGTCCCATGGCCCCCTGTCATCTCTCTGAATGGGCTACACTACACTGGGTATACGGGGTCCAGGCTAGTTCGGGACACCTCTGATATGTCTCCCCACTGGGTCTCAGTTCAATTTGCAGCTTGTCACTTGCCAGCCCTGCAGTCCAGGGGCAAGCAGGGACCAACATAAGGACAGGTGGATTTTCTGGGTCTGAGGACCCCTCCTCCTAGTACCCCACCAGCACCCCGGATCCCCACCTCTCTAGGTGACCTGAGGTCACACTGCCCACAACCTGACATCTTTCATATAATTGAAAAGTCAGACTTGGATTTTCTTGCCCATTCCCCATTTCTGAGCTGTGTGATCTTGGGCAAGTCACTTAACCTCTCAGATTCTGCTCCCTCTAAGTTGAGGACGATAACAACCATCTTCAAATAGAACCTGACTTCACCCACTTCTTCCCACTTCTGTGGCCCCCACCCTGGTCCTGCCCCCATCAGGATTACTTGGATTATCGTGGTTACCTCTGCCTTGGACTCCCTTCTTCTGCCTTCACCCCATCAGGACTGAGTATTCAGGACGCTGCAGTCCATTCCCATGACTCTTAGATTCAATCCAAATCCCTCACTCAGCCTTTTCTGGATCCCTCTCCCATTGCTTACTCCACTGAGCCTTTGCACCAGCTGTTCCCCCGCTCTGGGAACACCCTTCCCCCTAGATCTCACATGGCTGGTTCCGCCTCCTTCTTCAAGCCCCAGCCCTGTGTCACGTCCATGGGATCTTCCCCACCACCTCCAGTTGCTCTCCATCCACCACTTTTCCAGCACTCTCCACCCTCTGGTATTGCCTTGTTTTAGTGTTTTCATGTTTACAGTCTGCCTTACCACTTCCCACTGGAACACAATCTCTTTTTAGACCCTGACTCTGGTTCTCAGTGTGTCCCACAATATCTGGCATCTACTAGATTTTCAAATATGTGTTGAATAAGTGAGTTAAATAAATAAGAATGTTGTGACTGTGTAAGGGTAAGACAGATGTAAAGTCCTTGACATGTCTCAGGTATTCAATAAACCAGAGCACCTGCCTTCTTCATGAGGATGGAACCAGAAAAGGATAATCTGTGGCTATTTGCTCTTGTGGTCACTCCCAGCCCAAAACCTGGGGAGAATATTTGGAGTAGGACATATTCCCCCAGAAGGAAGATATCTGCCATAGGTATATCTGACAAAGGACTCATATCCAGAATATATAAAGAGCACATACAAATCAATAAGAAAAAGAAATTGATAAAATGATAGAAGACTGGGACAGTTATCAAAATGGTCAATAAACACATGGAAAAATGCTCAGTGTCATCAGTCGTCACAGAAATGTAAATAAAGCCACAAGGAAATATCACATTCACCAGAATGGCTAAAATGAAAGACTGCTGATACTAAGTGTTGGCAGGATGTGGAGCAACTGGAACTTTTATACACTGCTGGTGGGAATGTAAAATGATACAGCGACTTTGGAAAACTGGCAGTATTTCCTAAAACTACACATACACCTGCAAACAATTCAAACATCCATCAACAGTGGAGTAAATAAACAAATTGTGAGTAATCTCTACAATGGAATACTACACAACAAAGAAAAAGATCAGTCTAATAATACTTGCAACAGCAAAAATGATTCCTACAGGTTTAATGTAACATGAAAGACACCAGACAAAGAAGAGGACACATGGTATGGCTCCATTTATATGAAGTTCAAGGACAGGCAAAACTAATCTGTGATGACAGAGTCAGATTGGGGAATATTGACTTCCAGGAAAGGGCATGAGGGAACTTTCTGGAAGGATGAACCTGACCTGGGTGGCAGATACACAGGTATATATACACGTGTAAATTTCACTGAGCTGAAACTTAAAATCTGAGCACTTTACCCATGCAAATTATACCTCATTCAAAGGGGGTGGGGGGAAGGAAAACAGAGAAGAAAAACGTCCCCTAGAGCTATATGTGACCCATATGCTGGGTGAATCCTGACACTTCCCTCCTCAGACATTTCGCAACCGTCTTCTAGTGTGGACAAAAGTTGGAAAATTTAAGCAGTGGCCCCAGATACAGGAGGGAGGTCTAAGCGGGGGGAGCGCCCCTCCTCCATGTCCTGGGACTTGGACCTCTCGTCTCTACTGGCTCTGGGGAATGGGTGGTCCAGTCTGAATGCAAGAGGATGCTCTTGAGGTCTCTTTTCTACCCCTCAACCTCTTCCAGCCCAAGCTGTAGGTCCAGGCAATTCCTGTACCAGAAACTGCTATTGAATCTGGTTGCTGTGGCAACGGGGCCCGAGAGGCCCCAGGAACCCACTGCTTTGCCTTGTTGCGTGGGGAGCTTTTCCCCCTTAAAAGTGAAATGGGAGTGTGGAGAGAGGGAACCCCCTTCTTCTGATCTTGAAAATGATGCTTCTCCCATAAGCTTTGCCACAAACCTCTCCCTGATTTGGAGAGGAAAGTCTGAGTGGAACACAGACAACGGTTAAGAAAGGAGAGGGAGGCATACACCTCTCCCTGGGTTATACCAGCCCCCTGCTAGGTCCCAGAAAAGCCCGAGAAAATATAGTCTTTCTCCAGCTCTGACTTTTCCCGTTTTTTCACTCATTTTTTCCCCAGGAGGTGTGGGGTGGCGGGTATAAAGAGCACTGCATTTGGAGTCAGAAGGAAGGTCAAGGGTCCAACAGCCTCACTGTGTGGCCTCAGCTCATTCCTTAACCTTTCTGTTTCCTCTTTCACAAAACCGAATCTATAATTCCTACTTTATAGCGTTATTGTGAGGACTTAAATGGATTAACACACGAAAAGCGATTAAACAACTTCTAGCACACAACTGTCACTCAATACATCTATTACTGTTTTTATGTTCCAGGTCCTGGGACAATCACTTTTACGTGTAATGATGTATGTAACCGTCACGGCAGCTTTGTGGGAGAGCCATGATCATACCCATTTCATGGATTAGGGAACTGATGTTTGAGCTCCCTTGAAGATGAGGGCATTCTCCAGACTCCCAGTAATCCTGGACCCTTGAACCACCCAATCCTTCAGCTGTAAAATGGGCCCGTGGCTCCCCAGTGAAGGTACAGAGAAGGGCTGCCTGCCCTCTGCCTGTATACATTAAGAGAGTCACAGCTGCTTCAGGACATATGTCCCCAAAAGTCAAGATGGCTTTCTGATCCTGTCCCTCCCTCTTTTACAATCCATGGGGGAGGCGGAGTTGGATAAGGTAGTTTCCGTGTGGCCTTCAAGACCCACTTTCACCCTCCTCCATCCGGCTTGGGGTGCTGGGGTGCGTCAGGGGCTCCCTGGTCCTCTGGCTTCAAGTGGGTTCAGCCACGAGGAGGCACTGGTAGGCGATGGAGTACGGGAGGGGAGTGGAGCCAGCTCTGAGCCTGTCCTGCAAACTGGTCACTCCCCTGACCAGAACCACTGCTCCCAGGGGTGGTGATGGCTCCCCAACCTCACAGGGCCCCAGGTCGCATGGATGAGCTTTTCCTACAGCTTCCTTAATCTTTATAACAGACCTCAAGCCATGTACCTTAACTTCAGAGTTTGCTTTCCATGGGGACCCTAACCAAAAAGACCTCTTCCTCTTGAGCTTTCCTCTTACCTATATTTAGGGAGACTTTTTAAATATTTAGCTTTTTTTTTTTAAAGTTCCACTGTAATTTTATTTTTTAACTTTATTTTATTAAAAAAAAATATTTATTTATTTATGTGTTTGCGCCGGGTCTTAGTTGCGGCAGGTGGGCTCCTTAGTTGAGGCTTGCTGGCTCCTTAGTTGTGGCGTGCAAACTCTTAGTTGCAGCATGCATGTGGGATCCAGTTCCCTGACCAGGGAGTGAACCCGGGCCCCTGGTGTTGGGAGCACGGGGTCCTAACTACTGAGCCACCAGGGAAGCCCCTTTCTTTTTTTCTTATTACAGGCAAGTTTCTTAACTTCTCTGAGCTTCCATTTCCTCCTGTATATATGGGGTTATCATAGTACACGCTTCATTGGATTGCTGGGAGTTACAAATGCCCAGGAGTTGATCGTTGTTAGCTCTAATTACATATAGCAATGTTATAGGTAGTTTTTCAAATACCCATTCAGGCTTTCTATAGATAACAGGATCTCAGCCCTCCTTTTTGTGGCGGAAACAAGTTCTGGTCTCGTTCTGTAGTTCTCAAACCTCACAAGTTTGTTGCTAGGCTGCCATGCTTTTTGAGATCTTACGTAGTTTTTTTTTTATAGTTTTTCCATTGGTCTCCTCAAAAGTTCAAGCTAATGTTCAAGCCTTTTGAGCACAGGCACCATGCTAGATACTTGACAAACATAATTTTCTGTAACCCTCATAATAACCCATCTTACAGAAGGAGGAATCCAGGCACAGCTAGTGAGTGGTAGAGGCAGGATTCCTCCCATCTCTTGCTTTCATCACCGTCGGTCTGTCCACCTTGAGTAGCTTCCTACGCTCATTTAACATAACCAATTCTTACAGTAGTTACTATTGTATCTAAATTATGAGTAAATAGGCTATAAGTCAGGGCCACAACCATCAGTTCAATTCAACTCCACAAAAATATATTGACCACATGCCAGACCCTATGATTCTCAAGAAAAGACTAATGGGATCCCCATCTTCTTCGAGCTTATAGACCTTCTTGGTCATGTGCTTTGGTTGATGCGTGGACTTGGTGGCATGTGCTTCGTTGCAGAGATACTTTTTCCTTGCATTTAGATGCTCAGTTGAGTTCCAGATGGTTAGAGGTGCCAGTAAAAGGACTGGGGACAATATGGTGGTGTTATTGGTGTTACCTTGTCTAGGAGTCTGGGCAGGTCAGGGGGTGGGGAGAAAGCAAAAGAAACTGTCGTCCAGAAGGGTGGGGGCCCAAGCTTTGTCCCCCAAAGGCCTGGATTTGAATCCCAGATTCGTCATTTACTTGTGATGTGACCTTGGACAAGCTTCTTCACTTTTCTGTGCCTCAGTTTCTCCATCTGAAAAGTAGACCCCATGCTAGTGACTGTCTCCCAGAATTGGCATCAGAGCTGAGAAGCTAACTGAAGCTTTTGACAGCCAGCGGCACACAGCAAGCGCTCAGTAAAGGATAGCAGCGACTATTCCAGTGATCCCTCCAGACTCCCTGGGGGAGTGGCTGGATGGGGGAGGGGCTGGATGGAGGACCCAGATTCTGAACGCACAGGGCTGGTGTGGAGGAGTAAAGAGGGAGCTAGGACTCCAGCCCCAGCTTCGGGGGGCACTGCTGAGGACGGGGTGGTGGCGGGGGCGGGGGGCGTGCTCTGGCCCAACCCCTGCAAGCTTGTTAATCACCTCTCAGGGTCACGGATCTTCATCCAGCCCTCTGTATACTGTTCTCATCTAATCTCTCAGCAGGCGGGCGGGTCTCTAAATCCTCCTTTACTCTCCTTTCCTGCCCTTTCTGGGCAGGGAGGCCCCAGGCAGGGTTTAGCTCGCAGGAATGAAGGCTGGGAACCTGGTATGCTTTGCGGGGGTGGGCTCCTCACTTCCCCGTAACACAAGAGGGGCAGTGTGTTGTGTACCCCGGGACATCCCCCTGAGAAGGGCAGGCTGGCACTTCTTCCTCTCTGCCGGCCAGCATGCCAGGACACTGCCCATTTCTCTCCCCCGTCTGGAAATCCACCAATGGATTTGGCTACAAAACCCGGGTAAATGGCCCCTCCTGGCCAGGCCAGCCGTGGCCTCCCACCGTCCCCATCGGGGCTGGATGAGGATTTGGGAGCTGGCAAGCTGCACCGCTGCACTGCTTTGCAGGCTGCCTCGCCTGGGGCCTGGCTGGGCTCTGCTGGTATAATTAGGCTTGTCCGAGGCGGGCACCTGGGCTTTCACTGGAGTTGCCAGTGCTTTTCAGGCCCTTGGGCGATGCTGATCATTCAGGGGGCTCCCTGGGTGCCTGGGAGGCCTCAGCTCCCACCTTGGAAGAGAGCTCCAGTTGGGTGATAGGAAAACCAGGAGCTCTGCAGGGCTGCCTGCTCTCGTGGGCTGAGTCGAGGGGGAAGTTTGCTTGTGGGAGGCTGGTGGGACGTGCGGTGAGCTAGTCGGGGGCACAAGGGCAGCCTCAGAGAGGCAGCCTGGTGACGTTTTTACAAGCTCTGAAGACAGAGCAGCCTGGATTTGAATTCTGCCTCCATCACTTTCTGCTGGGAGACCCTGAGCAGGTGACCATCGCTCAGGGCCTGTTTCCTCACCTGTTATTTGTCGCCTCCTCTGTTTGGGTCTACACCTGCGTGAGTGAAAGGGCCTGGTTCCGAGTTAGTCAGGAGAGAAGGCTATCAGGGGACTTCCCTGGTGGTCCAATGGTTAAGAATCCACCTTCCAATGCAGGGGACGTGGGTTCAATCCCTGGTCGGGGAACCAAGATCCCACATGCCACGGGGCAACTAAGCCCCTGCACTCTAGAGCCCGTATGCCGCAACGAAGATCCCTGTGCCACAAATAAGACCCGATGCAGGGCTTCCCTGGTGGTGCAGTGGTTAAGAATCCACCTGCCAATGCAGGGGACAAGGGTTCGAGCCCTGGTCTGGGAAGATCCCACATGCCGCGGAGCAACTAAGCCCGTGCGCCACAACTACTGAGCCTGAGCTCTAGAGCTCGCAAGCCACAACTACTGAGCCCACGTGCCACAACTACTGAAGCCCGCGTGCCTAGAGTCCGTGCTCTGCAACAAGAGAAGCCATGGCAGTGAGAAGCCCGCGCACCGCAACGAAGAGTAGCCCCCGCTCTCTGCAACTAGAGAAAGCCTGCACCCAGCAACGAAGACCCAACGCAGCCAAAAATAAATAAATAAATAAATTAAATAAATGTATTTTAAAAAAAAAGAGAGAGAGAAAAGGATATCAACCAGCAGATACCCGAAGGACAATGAGGGGTATGGTGGGCTCCTACCTCCTGGAGGGCTGCAGGCTGGAGCTGACATGAGCATTTGCACTTGCCCTTGCCCAGGTGGTATGGATGGTGTCGGGGGTAAGGTGGGTCTCTGTAGGGGTGGGGGGTTGCCTGTTGGCCCAGGGGGTGGAGAGTCTGGGGAGGCTCCAGTTCACATTTCCCACCCTGGAATACATGATGTAGCTCTGCGGTTTTGTCCGAGTTCAGGGTCCGGCACGAGTGTGCCCTGACCTGGACCTCAGTGGTTGGACTTCCCTGGCACACAGCTGGCGCACACCTGGAGCACACCTTCCAGGCTTCCAGCCACTGGTCCATCTCGGTCCGGCTCAACCAGCGTCACAGAGACATCAGACACCTGAGTGGGATCACTTTTGCCGATGAAACGCAGAATTGAGAACATGTAAAGAGTGCTCACTTCATGCCAGACACTGACCTAAGCACCTTGCGCTCATTAACTCACAACAACCACCAGCGCTGTTGGCCGAGAATTGTGCTTCCTGACCACCTCGTGGGTGAGGTCGTGTGACTAGTTCTAACCAACGAGCTACAGTGAAACTGACACGCAACATTCCCTCTAGAGCATCTAACTGCCTGTGCGTGAACTTCCAAAGCTCTTAGTATTTCCTTCCGGTGTGACAGCCAACCACGTTCCAGAGTGTTTCAGAACGTGAATGCTCCACTAGTGGCTGTGATGAGCAAAGCCTCCCCCGTAACGACCCAAAACAGACACGAAACATGAGTGAGAAATAAAGTTTGTGATTTTTCAGCCACTGAGAGGTTGGGTTTCTTTGTTTTTGCAGCCTAGCCTAGTTTCTACTAACCGTTCGAAATTACATCCCCATTTTACAGATGAGAAAACTGAGACACAGGTTAAGTCACTTGCCCTCAGTCACCCAGCTAGTAAGTGAAGTTTTCAGAGATAGCGTCTAGGCAGTCTGACTCCAGAGACTCTGCTCTTACTTCTAAACTGTCCCTCTGGGTGAGACGGAGTCATTCTGGGGGCCTGGAATGTATGGAAACTTCATAAACCGCGGTGGATCCTGGGTGGGGTTAGTTTCTCCTACCCTGTTTCCTCTGATTGTTTGGGGCTTTTCATTCCTTTCTCTCTTGAGCACTGGCTCTCCTAGAAGGTTTCCATTTATCACATCCTCTGGGGGAGACACAGGAGGCTGGATGAGAGGACCAGGGAAATTTCTCCTCCCCCAATCCTCACTTAGAAAGTTTAATTCATTCGGCTCAGCCTCGACCTTCTGAGGGACCAATCCTCGCAGACGTCCACCCCATTCCCCAGCTCCTCCTACACCCTCATTGTGGTAGCCCCAACCCTTCATCCACTGCTGCCTGTAAGAGCTGGCAATCAGATATTACAAGGGAGAAAAATTCCGAGGCTAGAGAGCAGAGCTCTGAGCTGAGGTTTCAGAAATGTCTTTTCACCCCTTCACCCCAGCCGGCTTCCTTTCCTCTTCCAGGGTCTCTGAGGTCCCCCTGCAGTCCCCAGAGAACCAGAACCATGCCCTCCACCTGCCCTTGGATATTGCCAGGGAAAACTAGCCAAGCAGGGCTCAGGGCACCTTCACGCAAACCTCAGCAACTCCTGTCCCGACCAGTTAACTCGATACTTACTCTACATTAAGTACCAATTGGGCCAATTTTCTGCTGTAATTAAAACCTCTGTAGATGTGTTCCCTGCTCATCAGTGATGAGTTTATTAACCTCCAGCTCTGAAGGAATGTGGGGCAGTGAGGAGAGAAAGACAGAATATGGCTTGCTCTGGAACTGGGAGAGTGGATGCTGGGAGAGGCTAGGTTTGGAACTGTCCTTTCTCCTTGTTTGGCTCCAGGCAGGGGGCAGGCAACTGTGTTTACAAAAGTGTCGGCATCTCTGTGCTTGCTGTTTCTGCAGTGGAGACTCAGAAATATCTGTCCCATCACACTGACCTGCTGCAAACCTGGGCCTGCCATATAACTGATAGTCTTTTGAAAGTCACATTTTCTTGATTACTGACAAGCAGTGTGTCTGGAACCCTGAAACACAGCCCCTTCTAGCTCAGCAATCTGGGCTTGTTTGTTATGTAGCATAACCTAGGCTGTCCTGACTACTACATATTATATCCCCACTTATAGATGGTGAAACTGAGGTCCAGTTTGCTCACTAATCTAGGAGAAACCAAGGTAGTTCTTGCCGAGGGAGCCCAGATCCTGGAGACAGACCTTCAAGGTTGATAAAGGAAGCAGGCCAGGCTAGTCCCCACAACTGCCCAAAGTGAGAAGTTCATGGCTGCCAATCATAGGGCCTGGAAACTCAATGCCTAGTATACCCCTGGCAGCTCAAGCAATCAGCTCCTGTTCATCAGAGAACACCTGCACACTGGAGCATGATCCAGCCCCAAGAAGCCACTCTTTAACTTTTTATTTTTTTGCCGAGGCTTGCGGCTTGTGGGATCTTAGTTCCCCAACCAGGAATTGAACCCAGGCCATGGCAGTGAAAGCCCGGAATCCTAACCACTAGGCCACCAGGGAACTCCCTCTTTATTTTTTTTTAATTGGTAGATTTAATTTATTTATTTTTAATATTTATTTATTTGGTTGCACCAGGTCTTAGTTGCTGCAGGAGGGCTCATTAGTTGCCACATGCAAACTCTTAGTTGTGGCATACATTTGGGATCTAGTTCCCTGACCAGGGATCGAACCCGGGCCCCCTGTATTGGGATCATGGAGTCCTATCCACTGTGCCACCAGGGAAGTCCCTAAATTTTAGTTTTTAGAGCAGTTTTACATTTATAGAACAACCGTACAGATAGTGCAGACATTTCTATATCCCCCCACCCCCCACCAATTTCTCCTATTATTAACATCTTGCATTAGTTTGGTACATTTGTTACAACTGATGAACCAGTATTGACGCAGTATTTCTGACTAAAGTCCACACTTTACGCTAGGGTTTACTCTCAGTGTTGCATGTTCCATGGGTTTTGGCAACTGCACGATTTCACAGATCACCATTACAGTATCATACAGAACAGTCTCACTGCCCTGAAAATCCCCTGTGCTTCAGCTATTCCCCCCTACCCCCGCACCGCCCCGAACTCCTGGCAACAGTAGTTCTTTTTTTTTTTTTTTTGGTACGTGGGCCTCTCACTGTTGTGGCCTCTCCCGTTGTGGAGCACAGGCTCCGGACGCGCAGGCTCAGCGGCCATGGCTCACGGGCCCAGCCGCTCCATGGCACGTGGGATCTTCCCGGACCAGGGCACGAACCCGTGTCCCCTGCATCGGCAGGCGGACTCCCAACCACTGCGCCACCAGGGAAGCCCAACAGTAGTTCTTTTGACTGCCTCTATTGCTTTGCCTTTTCCAGAATGTCATATAGTTGGAATCATAGTCTGTAGCCTTTTTGGACTGGCTTCTTTCACTTAGCAACATGCATTTAAGTTTCCTCCATGTCCTCTTATAGCTCATTTCTTTTGACCATTGAATACTATTCCATTCTTTACTTCTTTATTTATTTATTTATTGGCTGCATTGGGTCTTCGTTGCTGTGCGTGGGCTTTCTCTAGTTGGGGCGAGCGAGGGCTACTCTTTGTGGTGGTGGTGCATGGGCTTTTCATTGCGGTGGCTTCTCTTTGTTGCAGAGCACTGGCTCTAGCCACGTGGGCTCAGTAGTTGTGGCTCACGGGTTCCAGAGTGCAGGCTCAGTAGTTGTGGCACATGGGCTTAGTTTCTCTGCGGCAGGTGGGATCTTCCCGGACTGGGGCTTGAACCCGTGTCCCCTGCATTGGCAGGCAGATTCTTAACCACTGCGCCACCAGGGAAGTCCCCATTCTTTACTTTTAAACATCCGTTTTATCACCAGGGCTCTACATTGTCACCTAATGTGTATTGCTTTGTAGGGAGGACTTCAATCCAAGAAACACCTGGGAAGGAATAACCTCACGAAATAAGAGGGCTGTCTTGGAAGTCTGGAGTGGGGTCCAGTCACCACCATGGCTCAGGATCACGTCCAATTTCTTGCACTGAATCCTTCTGGCCACCATCTCCACGTTTCACCTTTTTAGGTGTGCTGGAGTGTCTGCTAGCAACTCTGCACTTCTGCGAACTACGTGTCTGAAACGCCGTTGTCAGCGGGGCTTTAGGGAGGAGCCTACAATTAAGAGGCATTCATGCGAGATTTGTCAGGCAGAAGAAAAACAGGAGCCATCGTTGTTCCTGTCCATGGTGAGCAGCAACTCAGGCCTTGGCACATGGCAGTTGTGTGGTTTTTGCTGGCACCTTCTGGGTGTCTTCCTGCAAATCGCCTACTTTGATGTTGAGAGCTGGGAGTTGAGATTATCAGCAATGATTCTCCATAGTTCCTGTACGCTCTGCCCTCTTGGATGCTGGCGGGACTTTCTCCATCCCTACCAGGAGGTTTGCAGGCTGATTCCCAGCATTAATTCCCTTCCTGTTGAAATACCTAGAGTGGATTCTGTCTTCCTAGCCTGAGCCTACCCAATGCAATGGGATTATGGGAAGGATGGAATATCAGGCTACTGGTAAGGGAAGATCTCCAGCCTGGCCATATGGACATTCACCTGCTCTCGTCGCTTAGTTCCTGGCCCTTGTCTGGGGTCGCCTGTCCTCTGCCTGTAGCAGCCGTCACACCAATGCACAGAAAAGTCTTAGAGTTCCCCATCCCCACCTTTATAGCCTCCTTTATAGGGTCCTTATCTAACCAGTCACTAAATGTTGGGTCTGGGGCTCTCCATCTCTCTCCAGACCACCCCTCCATGCCCATGTGGTTAAGTCATCACTGCTCTTCTCCAAATAGTTCTTGTTACCCCCATTCGGGCAGAATCACATTTCCTGGCCCCCTTGTAATTAAGTGGGGTCACGTGATGAGTTCTGGCCAATGAATTTTGAACAGAACTAGTGTGTCGTTTCTGGGTTGGATCAGGTCATTACCGTCTCCCTTTCTCTTCTTTTATAAGTCATTGGATTTAGAGCCTGTCCAGATAATCCAAGATGATGACCTCATCTCGAATCCTTAATTACATCTGCAAAGATCTTTTTTTTTTTTTGGCTGCGCCACGCAGCATACCAGAAATCGAACCCATGCCCCCTGCACTGGAAGCACAGAGTCCTAACCACTGGACCGCCAGGGAATTCCCTGCAAAGATCCTTTTTCGAAATATGGTCACATTCACAGGGTCCAGGTATTAGGACATGGACATATCTTTTGGGGGCCACCATTCAACATACTATTATTATCTCCATTTTACAGACAGAGCCCAAGCATCTTGCTGAATGTCACACAGCCTGCAAGAGGGGAGGGAAGTACGCAAACTCAGGCAGTCAGTTCGAAAACCTGGGCTCACAGGTTAAACCTGGGCTCTCCTGTTAAGGAGAAAGCAGAACAAAACCCCTGCCCTAATGGACTTTCAATTCTGGTGGAGGAGGTAAAACAAATAAGCAGATAAGTGGATATGTAACATAGCGTCAGAGAGGGCTGTGAAGAGAAATCAGGCAGGGTAAAGAGCATGAGGAAAAGACTCTCTTTAGCTGGTGTGGTCAGGGAAGGCTTCCTGGAGGATGTGACAAGGGAGCAGAAACCCGAATGAAGCATCAGAGGGAGCCACACAGATATGTGGGTGGAGGGGCAATTCGGAGAGACAATAAAGCAATGAGCAAATCAGGAATGGGCCTTTTTCGGCCTTCTCTGTGCCCCCAGCACCACAGCAGCAGCGTCTGGCACCCAGACAGCAGTGGACAAATGTTTGTTGATTGAACAAATGAAAGTGTAAAGCCTTTTCCACAGACCCAAATATCATTTTTTAAACTACTAGAAAACATGATCTAGAGACAAAAGCTCTAGAGCAGCACACGCTGTGCAACAGAACTTTCTGTGATGATGGAGATGGTCACTTTCTGGACTATCCACGAGTAGCCACCATACATGGCCACAGGCAGACGTTGAGCTCTTGAATCATGGCTGCTAGCATGACTGAGGGATTAGGTGTTTCATTTTGTTTAATTCAAATGAATTTAAGTATAAATAGCTACATGTAGCTAGTGGCTACCATACTGGACTCCAGTTCTAGACTGGAGGTTTGCAAACTAAGGCTCCCGGGCCAAATCCAGCGGGTTACTTGGTTTTGTAAATAAAGCTTTATTGGCATGCAAAGATGCCCATTCCTTTACATGTTGTCTATGGCACCATACAAGGGCAGAGCTGAGTCATTGCAACAGAGATTGTGTAGCCTGCAAAGCTGAAAATATTTACTCTGGTCCTTTACAGAAAAGGTTTCCCCACTCCTGTCCTAGACCCTCGTTTGGTCATTCCCATGATGAATACGTTAGCTCTATGATCTTGAGCAAAGGCTTCCTTCCTCTAAGCCTGAGTTTTCTTATCTGTAAAATGGGTGAGTTGTTCCTACCTATTGCACCAGCTTGATGAGCAATTAAAACTGAATGCTGGGCTTCCCTGGTGGCGCAGTGGTTGAGAATCTGCCTGCCAATGCAGGGGACACGGGTTCGAGCCCTGGTCTGGGAAGATCCCACATGCTGCGGAGCAACTGGGCCCGTGAGCCACAATTACTGAGCCTGCGCGTCTGGAGCCTGTGCTCCACAACGAGAGAGGCCGCAATAGTGCGAGGCCCACGCACCGCGATGAAGAGTGGCCCCTGCTTGCCACAACTAGAGAAAGCCGTCGCACAGAAACGAAGACCCAACACAGCCATAAATAAATAACTTAATTATAAAAAAAAAAAAAGATCTTTGAAAAAAAAAAAAAACACTGAATGCTGGGCTTCCCTGGTGGCGCAGTGGTTGAGGGTCCGCCTGCTGATGCAGGGGACACGGGTTCGTGCCCCGGTCCGGGAGGATCCCACATGCCATGGAGCGGCTGGGCCCATGAGTCATGGCCGCTGAGCCTGCGCGTCCGGAGCCTGTGCTCCGCAGTGGGAGAGGCCACAGTAGTGAGAGGCCCGCTTACCGCAAAACAAAAACAAAAACAAAAGCCAAAACAAACTGAATGCTGTGAGCAAAGGGGCTTTGCAAGAGATACAGCCCCTGTAGGTACCCAGGCTGAGGTTGTGGCATCCACCCCTCCTGGGGGCACCCATGCCTTTCTCAATGCTGCCCCTAATTTTCCTTTCCTCCTCTTCATTTTTTCCTCCCTCATCTCTTCCCAATCCCTCCCTCCTGAGCCTCTATCTTTCCTTCTGTTCTCGCTCCCCATCGTCTCTCTCACTCGCTCCTCCCCTGCTCTCCGCCACTTTCTTGCCCCAGATGCGGGGATGTGAGAAAGTTCTGGCAGAAATTGCAATCTCTTCTCCTCTCATGTGGCTCCTAGATAAGACAGTAAAAATCCGATTTTCAGCAATTTGCTTCATTTGTGAGCTCTCCCGCGTCTCCCCCTCCTGCACCCCGCCCCCACCCACCCACACCAGCTTAGCAAAATCGCCTGGGCAGGGGGGATATTTTTAACCACTTAGTAGTCAGGGGAGGTTCATAAAAAGTTTTGCAAGAAACTGGTCCTGGACTGTGCTGCTGCCCGTGTGCTTACTGTGTTAGTGGAGGGGAGTTCAAGGAAAGAGGAAGGGCAGGTTGAAAGGCAATAACCAGGCAAGAAGGGGCGCAGGGAGGGAACAACGTTACCAGAATGAGAGAGAGAGAGAGAAAGAGAGAGATGTGGGGAGAGGGTCCGCCAGACGGGAGCTGTTGCTGCAGAGGAAGCCAGTCTGGGGACAAGGCTTCTTGTCTGGAAACAAAAGAGATACCAAAGCATCTTCCCCGGTAGTTTGGGAAGGAACATCTCCTTCCCTAAACCAGAGATGGTGGTGGTGGGGGAAACAATGAACATTTATTGAGCACCTATTATGTGCCTGGCACACGCTAGGTGCTTTATGTGTATTCCCTCACTGAATCACCGCAATACTCAATAAAGGAAGCAGTTTATTTTATGGGTATCAGTTAAGGCAAATGTTAGGCTGTTGTAACAACAAGGTCCCCCAGGGCAGGTACCCTTCACTGTCCAAACATCTGCTATTTGGAAAATGCAGTATTCATCACTGTCTGAACTTGCCATCCAGACTCTTGCCATCTGAACTCAGGAGCTGAGCGGATACGGATAGCAAGGGAAACATTATCATGGCTTAAAGGACACACAAGGTTATTTCTGACTCACATAGTAGCCATAGCTGGTGCATGGCTTGTATTCCAGAAAGCCAACCACTCTCCCTAGAGCTACAGGCTGTCTTCAAGGATAGCACAGATGGCAGGTGTCTTAGTGTGTTCGGGCTGCTGTAACAGGATCCCACGGACTGCGTGGCTTATAAACAACAGATATTTATTTATCCCAGTTCTGGAGGCTGGAAGTCCAAGATCAAGGTGCCGGCAGATCTGGTGTCTGGTGAGGGCTTCATAGATGGCTGTTTTCTCCCTGTATCCTCACTTGGTAGAAGAGGCCAGGAGCCGTCCGGGGTCTTTTTCATGAGGGCACTAATCCCATTCATGAGGGCTCCACTCTCAGGACTTCATCACCTTCCAAAGGCCCCACCTCCTAATACCATCACATTGAAGATTTGATTTCAACCTCTGAATTTGGGGGGACACACATATTCAGTCTATAGCAGCAGGCCTCCTAAATGTTTTGTCCCTGCATAACAAAGGCCATCAACTTCCCAGCCTGTCTTATCTGAATCCTCACCAGTTGCCCACTTGCTAAGGAAATGCCACGTATTTTAGATTCTATTACCAAATTCTGTGTTAGTTACAATATCATTTTGGTTGCTGGAACAGAAACCCAGCATTACATTGGCTCAAATAAGAGAAAACTTTAGTTAGCATACACTTAATAATCTAGGTGTAAGTAGTCAGGGCTGGAATGATTAGCAACATTGCGGTGGAGGCTCAGGCTCTTTTCGTCTTTTGTTCTACCATCCGTAAGGTGGGCCAAAACGATTCCTCATCACATCCACCTTCCAGCCAGTGGGACGGGAAAGGTCAGGTGGAGGCTCTGCTCTTCCCCTTCAAGGGCGTTGCCCAGAAGGTGCACACATCACGGTTGCTCATGTGTCATTGGTTAGAATGTCACATGGCCATAGCTTCAAGGAAGGCTGGGAAATGTACTTTTTCTTGGATGGCGGTGCACCTAGCTTAAAAATGGACTTGTCCTATTAATACAAAAGACAAGGAAAGTGGGGGCCGAGGTATGGGGAGCGACTGCATAATGGGTGTGAAGTTTCCATTGAGAGTGATGAAAAAGTTCTGGAACTAGACAGTAGTGATGGTTGTACAACATTGTGAATGCACTGATACTTCATTTACTAAAATTTTATGTTATGTATATTTTATCACAATGAAAAATAATTGCTTACCAAAGAAAAAAGTAAGAAAAAAAGACAAGGAAAAGGAATATTAGGAAACAGTCTTTGCCCCAATCAGAAACCTGAGTGAAGAGAGAGAGCAAGCCCTGCAAATGCCAGCAAAAGCATATGCAAAGGCCCTGAGGCTGGCACCCACTTGGTGTGTTTGAGAAACATCAAGGGGGCTGGAGTAAAGTCAGGGAGGACAGTGGTAAGAGATGAGGGCAGGGAGGTGACAGGGGTTTGTAGGTCGTGGGGAGGAGCCCATATTTTCTTCAAAGAGTGATGAGAAGCCAATGGAAGGTTTTGAGCAAGGGAGTGACCAGGTCCAATTTAGGGTTTAAAATAACTGTTCAAGCTGCAAAACCTTAGGGTGCTCTTGGCCCCAAGTAGGCTGAAGTTCAGGTTTCCACAGTCCCAGGCTTCCTGGGTATAGATCAAGCCACTCCCATGATCCCCACCTGCCCTCCCTCATCTGTTCTCCCTTCCCCTCTGCAAGCTTTCTGCTTCTCCACTGGCTATAAGAAGCAGTGGGTAGGAGCTTGGGTTTGAATATCAGTTCCAGCACTCAATAGCTCTGTGATCCTGTGTTATGGACGGAATGTTCTTCCCCCACCATGCATATGTTAAAGTCCCAATCACCAATGTGACTGTATCTGGAGCCCAGGTCTCTATGGAGATAATTAAGGTGAAATGAGGTCATTAAGGGTGGAGGCCTGATAAAATAGGATTAGTGCCCTTTTAAGAAGAGACAGAAGAATGCTCTGTCTTCTCACCATGTGAGGATACAGCAAGAAGGTAGTCATCTACAAGCCAGGAAAAGAGCTCTCGCCAGGACCCAAATCAGCCAACAACTTGATCTTGGACTTCTAGCCTCCAGAACTATGAGAAATTTCTGTTGTTTAACTCATACAGCCTATGGTATTTTGTTATGGCAGCCCAAGCAGGCTAATGCACATTGTTTGAGTGACCTAACCTCTCCATACCTCAGTTTCCTCATCAGAAAGATGGGCTTATTAATAGACCATAGGGTATCTTTAGGATCCAAAAGGAAATAAAGGGCTTGAACAGTGTCTAGCACTTACAAAGCTCTCAACAGATGTCAAGTATTAGTCAGGACAGGCTGTGTGTTCCACCCACACTGTGGGTGTCCTGCCCATGTCCCCCTGACATTTGCTGTGCCAGTAATGCCAGCACCTGCAACCTTCTGCCTGAGGGATTTTTCTCAGGAGAAAGCATATGCAAGTAATGCCCTCAGAAGCAGTCTTGGCCAATGAAAGATGAGACTTGGAGGATAAATACACCAGCTCCAACACATCTCAGGTGGGACAACTCTGAGGTGCATTCTTGCAAAGTTTGAGTTACCAACTTTTAGATTTTTACTCCCTGACAGGCAGGGTCGACACCCCTACTCAGCCTTGAAGAAGTTACAGAAGACAGACCATTGCCCTTCTGCTTCCCCTAAGAATATGGGAGTAAAATCTCTGAGGGGGCAATGAAACAGCAGGGAAGGGGGCAGGGCAAAACCTTTGAAAGAATGATATAGCCTGAGGACATGACATAAACGGATTAGAACCAAATGGGTCCGAGATGGTGGACAAGTCGACTTCCACTAGACCTTGAGCCTCAGCACACGCTCATTGTAACACGTCAGCAAGCTAAATGACACACCCACAGGCGCCACGACGGTTCTAAGGTGACCATGAGGATCAAAAAGTGGGCGGTGGCCCAATTCCTGGAAATCCCCGCCCCTTCCGGAAATAGCTGGAATACTCCTCCCACTCATTAGCCTATGAAATTACCCACCAGTATAAGAACTGAAACCCCATACCCTAGTGCCTTTCTCACCTTCTGAGATGGCCCACGCTTTGTCTGTGGAGTGTGTTTCTCTCTAAATAAATCCACGTCTTACCTATCCAAACAAACAAACAAAAAAAGAGTTCCCAACTCTAAAACTTCTACCACCAACTGCAAATATTGGGGTCCCCCAAACCACCCTCACTTCTACCACCAATAGCAAGTTTGTGGTTCCCAAGACTACCCTCAGTTTCAATAAGTCTCACTGAAAAGCTCTCATACTCATGGTAATGGTTTATTACAGGAAAAGAATATGGATTAAAATCAGTCAAGTGGGGGGGCAATTCACCAGCAGTCCAGGGATTAGGACTCTGTGCTTTCATTGTTGAGGACCTGGGTTCAATCCCTGGTCAGGAAACTAAGATCCCACAAGCCACAAGTTTCAGCCTCAAATAAAATAAAATAAAATAAAATTAGACAAGGGAAGAGGTGCATGGGGCAGGATCCAGGAGACGCCAAGAGCAAGCATCCACTTGTTCCCATCTGGTGGAGTTGGGCATACAGTAATAACTTCTCCCAGCAGTGATGTGTGACAACACGCATGGTATACTACCAACCTAGGAAGCTCACTCCAACATTGATGTCCAGAGTTTTTGCTGGGTCTTGGTCACATAGATATGATTGACCACCCACGTGGTTGACCTCAGTCTCCAGCCCCTCCAGAGGTCGAGCTAATACTGGGTGGTCCAAGGCCCCCATCATAAATAACATTGTTACTATCTAGTGTGGCCCAAGGCACCAACCATAAATCACAGTGTTAGCGTGGGCTATCTGGCATCACCAAGGCCCCAGATAAACAAAGATACTCTCTCTCTTTTTTTTTTTAATGTCAGGCATATCTGTGGGTCTGTTTTGGAGTTCTCTATTCTGTTCATTAGCCTGTCTATCCCCATACGGTTTTTTTTTTTTCCCCTCTGGTTGCGCCAGGTCTTAGTCTTGGCAGGTGGGCTCCTTAGTCGTGGCGTGCGAACTCTTAGTTGCAGCATGCATGTGGGATCTAGTTCCCTGACTAGGGATTGAACCCGCGTCCCCTGCACTGGAAGGTGGATTCTTAACCACCACACCACCAGGGAAATCCCAAACAAAGATACTCTTTTTTTTTTTAATAACATCTTTATTGGAGTAAATTGCTTTACAATGTTGTGTTAGTTTTCAAACAAACATATTCTTATCAAGCAAGACATTCCTAGGGCTTAGAGGTCACCTACCAGGAGCCAAAGGTAAAGGCCAGACCTCTCTGTGAGTGAGGGTAATTCCTTATTGCACAGTTCCACACTCTCTCCCAGAATTCTCCAGTAGAATCGAGCCTAGTTTCCCACAGCAGTAATCTCAATAACATACTCATTCCCGGCTTCTTCATTTCCTCACTCTTCTTCCTGGAATCATTTTCCAAATATACTATTTTCACTTGAATCCTTGCTCCTAGGGGAACCACTGTTTCAGGCTGAATAGTGGCCCCCAGATATATGAGTTCCTGATCTCTGGGACCTGGGAATGTGACCTTCTGTGGCAAAAGAGGCTTTGCAGATGGAATTCAATTAAGGCTCTTGGAATGGGGAGATTATCCTGGATTATCTGGGCGGGCCCCCAATGCAGTCACAAGTATCCTTATAAGAGGGAAGCAGAGGGAGATGAGACCACGAAAACAGAAGAGGAGAAGGTGACGTGATAATGAAGCAGAGAGTTGACGAGCCTATGCGGCTGGCTTTGAAGATAGAGGAAGGCTCCATGAGTCAAGGAAGGAAAGGGACATGGCTCTAGAAGCTAGAAAAGGCCAGAAAACAGATTCTCCCCTAGAGCCTCCGGAAGGAGCAGGGTTTCAGCCCAGTGAAACCAATCTCAGGGTTCTGACATCCAGAACTGTAAGAGAATAAATGTTTATCGTGTTAAGCCGTCAAGTCTGCGGTGATTTGTTACAGTCCCCACGGAATACTAATATGCCGACTGAGACACTAGGTTATGGGCTGTAACGAACAACCCCAACATCTCAGTGACTTAAAAGTTTATTTCTTGTTCACGCTACATAACAATTTGGGGTCACCTGGGGTCATCCTCATGGCAGGACCCAGGCTGATGAGAAAGCAACTATCTGGAATGTTCCTAGTCACTGCCTCAGAGAAAGAGAGCAAAGTATCTTGCATCGGCCATTAAAAGCTCCAGCCTGGCAGTGACATCATCACTGCTGCTTGCAGCTGATTGGCCAGAATTCATCACATGGCTCCAGCCAATCACAGAGGACCAGGAAGTGTCACCCATCATGCGCTGAAAAGGTGGAGAGCTGGGAATATTTAGTGGTCAACATCAGTGACCCCCCAGAGGTGGATATTACTAGAGTTAACAGGATGCTAAGATGGTCATTTTCACTGAGTCCCCAAAATAAGTAGACGCAGAACAGTGGGAGGTGCCAGACCACAGTGAAGATTTCTAAAGCTGATGGATCACTATGGGTTTCACGACTCTCGCCTTGACGGATCCGAATGGTTTGGGGAAGGCAGGTTTGGAGAGGATTTTATGCGGAGGATTTCTTCAGAGGGGACTGTGCTGTAAGCCTCGTGCTCTCCTCCTCAAGAGAAAGGGGGCCTCTATTTTAAATATAGCAGTGTGAGGGGACTTCCATGGTGGTCCAGTGGTTAAGACTCCACGCTCCCAATGCAGGGGGCCCGGGTTCGATCCCTGGTCAGGGAGCTAGATCCCACATGCATGCCGAAACTAAGAGTCCGCATGCCACAACTAAAAAAAAAAAAAAGATCCTGCACACCGCAGATAAAATATCCCAAGTGCTGCAACGAAGATCCCGCATGCCACAAATAAGACCCCTGCACAACCAAATAAATAAATATAGCAGTGCGTAAGATAACCGACAAGGACCTACTGTATAGCACAGGGAACTCTGCCCAATATTCTGTGATAACGTAAATGGGAAAAGAAGTTGAAAAAGAATAGATACATGTATATGTATAGCTGAATCACTTTGCTGTACACCTGAAACGAACACAACATTGTTAATCAACTCTACGCCAATATAAAATAAAAATAAAAAGGAGAAAGGAGGCAGGCAAGGGTAGGAAGGACATCCAACCGGATGCCCTGGAGAATCTGCTGTGGGTCTCCTGGACTTTGGGGACCTCATGACCTGTGGAAGGCAGGAGAAAGGGCCTGGTGACTGCTCTGCTGGATCAAAATATGGGGTACTTTCAGTAGGGTTCCCTGTAGGAGGTGTTGGGACTCCAACTGCAAGTATATGACTGGTTTCAATGGGGAGAGAGCCAGAGCCTGAGCAGACAGCAAGTCCCAAGGGAATGGCAGGGGCCAGGTCAGATGGTTCCTTCAAAGTATATACAAGAGAAAGTCTCCACTCTGAACACCTGCTATAGGTTCTGAAAGGCAGTGTCATCTGACAGCAGAACCAGTTTAAGAAGAACCATCTGACCCATGGTTTCCCGGGGCTGTCATAACAAAGCACCACAAACCTCGAGGCTTAAAACGATAGGAATTCATCCTCTCACAGTGCTGGAGGCCAGAATGTGAAATCAAGGTGTCTGGCCAGGACATGCTTCCTCTGAAGGTTCTAGGGAAGAATCTTTCCTTGCCTCTTCCAGCTTTTAGTGACTCCGGGCTTTCGTCGGCTTGTGGCTGCGTCACTCCAATCTCCGCCTCCGTCTTCACATGGACTTCTCCGTGTGTGTCTATGTTTTCTTCTCTTTTGTCTCTTATAAGGATGCTTGTCAATGGATTTAAGCCCACCTGGATAATCCAGGATGATCTTAAGATTCTTAATTACGTCTGCAAAGACCCTTTTTTCAAATAAGCTCATAGTCAGAGGTTCTGGGGGTTAGGGCATGGGCACATCCTTTTGGGGACCACCATTCCACCCCCTACACTCCCCTTCCCTCCCCAAGCTCAGATCCTGGGTCTTGACAAAGACTCTCTCCTTGACCCAAATTTGCTCAGGCTCCTGTGGGTAATCTTTTTGGCGATGCCTCAACCTTGGGCTTCTCTGGGTCCTTCCTTGTAGAATCTAGTTTTAGCAAGAAGCCAACTAAGTCAGGGGAGCCAGAATCCCCCCTACCCCTGATGTTTCCTCTTAGTAATTTTCCATCCACTGCCTCAACACCCTGTTCCTTGGCTGCAAATCCCCACATGCTCATCCTGCATTCAGAACTGAGCCCCCTTCTATACTTTTTATTTTAATGGTATTATTATTTTTTTTACAAATTTACTGATTGATTGATTTTTGGCTGTGTTGGGTCTTCGTTGCTCCGCGTGGGATTTCTCTAGTTGTGGTGAGCGGGGGCTACTCTTTGCTGCGGTGCATGGGCTTCTCATTGTGGTGGCTTCTCTTGTTGCGGAGCACGGGCTCTAGGAGCACAGGCTTCAGTAGTTGTAGCACGTGGGCTCAGTAGTTGTGGCATGCGGGTTCAGTAGCTGTGGCTCACAGGCTCCAGAGCGCAGGCTCAGTAGTTGTGGCGCACGGGCTTAGTTGCTCTGCGGCATGCGGGATCTTCCCGGAGCAGGGCTTGAACCCACGTCCCCTGCATTAGCAGGCAGATTCTTAACCACTGCGCCACCAGGGGAGCCCAGCCCACTTCTGTACTGAGGCCTCTTTTCCTCTATTGCAATAGTTGTTTTAATTTTTAATTTTATTATTTTTTAAAATAAATTTATTTATTTATTTTTGGCTGCATTGGGTCTTCGATGCTGCGTGCGGGCTTTCTCTAGTTGCGGCGAGCGGGGGCTACTCTTCGTTGCGGTGCGTGGGCTTCTCATTGCAGTGGCTTCTCTTGTTGCGGAGCACGGGCTCTAGGCGCAAGGGCTTCAGTAGTTGTGGAACACAGGCTCAGTTGTTGTGGCTCACGGGCTTAGCTGCTCCGCGGCATGTAGGATCTTCCCGGACCAGGGCTCAAACCCGTGTCCCCTGCGCTGGCAGGCGGATTCTTAACCACTGCGCCACCAGGGAAGTCCCATAGTTGTTTTAAAAAATAAAAATTTTCGCCACCGCTATAACGTGTGTCAGGCTCTGGTTTTCTTTAATAGTGTGAAAGCAAAGGAGGGACAGCGGAGGTGAGGATCGGCCAGCACCACTCCAGGGACCCCAGAACTTGGCCCTGGGAAGAGGGGAGAATATTTGAGTCTAAACCATGGTCTGGGCTTGGGTCCGGATGTTCTGAATCGTGCCCAAGCTACCTCGTGACCTAAGGTGACCACAGGAGCATCTGTTATCTGAGATGAGCTGGGGTGGCGGGGGGAGTCAGGAGGGTGAGTTTATCCAATGGGAGCAGGGCAGGGGAGATGCCCCCCCAACAAAGCATGTTAGAGGGGCAGCAAGAAGCCAAAATGGAGTTGCATTTGATCCCACGACGTGAGTATGCCTGGTGAGTGTTGGTTCATTTCACCATAGAGTCCTCTTAACCTCTAGGATTCTTCTAGGTCTTTTGCTCTACGCCCCCCCCCCATACTGACCCCTCTCCACCTGCCCTCCTGCCTTCCATGGGGTCCCTAAGTCCCCCTCCATGCTAGGACCCTAACTGCCTGCCCTCCGTTCACTCAACAAACACTTAGTGAGCACCTGCTCTGTGGCAGGGGCTGGAGTCGGGGTGAGTGGTGGAGAGGTGCTGAGGAGTATGGAGGGAATGGTGTTGATAAAGAACTTCCCCTGATGGAGCTGACATTTGGGTAGGGGAGAGAGACAAGAGACAAGACAAACAATGAGTAAATATCCTCGGGTATATCCCAGGCCGGTGAGTGCAGTGCAGAAAAACAAAGCCCTGATGGGGGTCAGTGGTGGTTGTAAATCTGCAGGGGGCGGGTAGTGTGTATCAGGGAAGACTGTCCTGGAGAGGGGACATGTGAGGGGACACCTGGAGGAGGTGAGGGAGAAAGCATGTGGATATCAGGGAGAGGATGATCCAGGCAGAGGGAACAGCCTGTGCAAAGGCCCTGAGGCAGGAATGTGCCTGGTGAGTTTGGAGAACAGCGAAGTGGCCCATGTGGCAGCAGGGAGGGAGTGAGGGGAGGAGGTGGAGGGAGATGAGGGCAGAGTGTGCAGGGCCTCGTGGCCTTAGTGAGAACCTGGGGTTTTGCTCTGAGTGAGGAGCTTGGTAGACAGAATAACGGCCCTGCCAAGATGTCCTAATCCCTGGGACCTGTGAATACGTTACCTCGCCTGGCAAAAGGGACTTTGCAGATGTAATTAAGGATCTTCAGATGGAGTTATCCTCATTGTGGGGTGGGCCCAATCTAACCACACAAGTCCTTAAATGTGGAACAAGGAGGCCGACAGATGGCCAAGAAACACATGAAAAGATGCTCAACATCACTAATATTAGAGAAATGCAAATCACAACTGCAATGAGGTGTCACCTCACACCGGTCAGAATGGCCATCATCAAAAAATCTACAAACAATAAATGCTGGAGAGGGTGTGGCGAAAAGGGAACCCTCTTGCACTGTTGGTGGGAATGTAAATTGATACAACCACTATGGAGAACGTTGTGGAGGTTCCTTAAAAAACTAAAAATAGAGCTACCATATGACCCAGCAATCCCACTCCCAGGCATATATCCGGAGAAAACCATAGTTCAAAAGGATGCATGCACCCCAGTGTTCACTGCAGCACTATTTACAATAGCCAGGATATGGAAGCAACCTAAATATCTATTGACAGAGGAATGGATAAAGAAGACGTGGTACATATATACGATGGAACATTACTCAGCCATAACAAGGAATGAAATAGTGCTATTTGCAGAGATGTGGATGGACCTAGAGATTGTCATACCGAGTGAAGTAAGTCAGAAAGAGAAAAACAAATATCGTAGAATATCGCTTATATGTGGAATCTAGAAAAATGGTAGAGATGAACTTATTTGCAAAGCAGAAATAGAGTCACAGATGTAGAGAACAAACTTATGGTTACCAAGGGGGGAAGGGGGGTGGGATGAATTGGGAGATTGGGACTGACATATATACACTACTATGTATAAAATGGGTAACTAATGAGAACCTGCTGTACAGCACAGGGAACTCTACTCAGTGCTCTGTGGTGACCTAAATGGGAAGGAAATCCAAAAAAGAGGGGATAATACAGCAAGAACCTAACACAACATTGTAAAGCAACTATACTCCAATAAAAATTAATTTTTTAAAAAAAGGAGGCAAGAAAGGGGGGTCAGAGAGATGCCATGTGAAAAGGACCCCCCTTTGCTGGCTTTGAAGATGGAAGGAGGGGCCACGAGCCAATTAGCGCAGGTTACCGCTTCAGGTGACAGCCGGGAAGAAAACGGAGACCTCCATCCTACAACTGTAAGGAACTGAATTCCGTCGATAACTGAATGAGAAATTCACAGGATCCTTTCCTAGAGCCTCGCAGTCACTGACACCTAGATTTTAGCCCCTGGAGACCTGAACCAAACCTCCAGAACCTGAGATGATACATGTGTGTTGTTTAAGCCGCTACATTTGTGGGAATTAATGGTGGCAGCGACAGGAAACTCAGCCAAGGTGGGGGCCACGCAGGTTCTGAACAGAAGACGGACACGACCTGGCTCAGGTGTTCACCCTGGAGGCTGTGAGAGGAGTAGGCTTAAGGGCGAGGGCAGGAGCCAGGGGCCAGGCAGAGGCTGCAAGGTCCAGGTGAGCAATGCTGTGCTGGACCGGGTGGGGCCGTGGAGGTGGGGAGAAGTAAAGTCCAAGGTTTGGATGTAAGTGGACATAGAGAGAGAGAGGAACCAAGTCAAGGATGACCCGAGGCTTCTGACCTGGGTTCCTAGAACCCCCAGCCCCCTCCAGCTCCAAGCTCCGCCAGCACCCATCTCCCTCCTGTGTCCCCCCAGCCTCGATCCAGCCTTTTCAGGTGGAGGCCGCGTACTGCCGTCTCCTCTGAGGTCTTGATCCTGCCTTGAGGCCTCTCACTCATCGCACCTGCTCTCTCCATTTCAAGACAGGAAGTCAGGGGCTTCCTTGGTGGCGCAGTGGTTAAGAGTCCGCCTGCCAATGCACGGGACACGGGTTCAAGCCCTGGTCCGGGAAAATCCCACATGCCGTGGAGCAACTAAGCCCGTGCACCACAACTACTGAGCCTGCACCCTAGAGCCCACGGGCCACAACTACTGAGCCCACGAGCCACAACTACTGAAGCCCACGCGCCTAGAGCCCGTGCTCCGCAACAAGAGAAGCCACCGCAATGAGAAGCCCGCACACCGCAACGAAGAGTAGCCCCCGCCAGCCGCAACTAGAGAAAGCCCGCGTGCAGCAACAAAGACTCAACGCAGCCAAAAATAATTAATAAAAAACAAAAAAAGAAAAAATCCTTTAAAAAAAAAAAAAAGACAGGAAGTCAGATGGAGGCTGCAGAGGGACTGGGGGCTGGGACACCCCAGCCCCCAACACGACCGGGAACCTGCTTTCTCCCTCTCATCCAAACCTAGCCAAATCAGTTCCCAGCTCGCCCCCTGCTCGGCGCCCCTCTCTCTCTCCGGAATTTTCGTTCTCTTTTCGGTAACTGAATTATCCCATCTCTGTCTCTCGTTGGGGGCCATCCACCGCGGCGTGGGTGAGGAGGGGCCCGGGTCGCAGTGCAAGATGATATTAAGCCATCAATCACCTGCCAACGCTGACTCCCTTGAGCTGGGGATCCTCCGCCGAGCTCGGCCCCTCTGTGAGCCCCGGGACCCAGAGGCAGCTCCAAGACAAGACTGGAGGCCTGAGGACCCCATCAAGGTCCAACCTCGGAAGAAGCTCACAGACCTCACCCATCTGGATCCGCAGACAGGCATCCCGGGGTCAGATCCAGAGCTCTCATCAGCTTGGGCAAGACAATTCATCTCTCAGTTTCAAGTGAGTTTTCGCACCTGAAAAATGGAGATAACATTTTTGACGTCACTGGGGTTCACTGTGAAGGTTAAGTGAGTGAATAAGGAGGCAGATAAGATAGTCTTATGTAGGATTTGCTGCTATGACTTTTGTCCTGGTCCTGGCGTAGACTGTGGATCATCTACTGGTGATAGAAATGCAAGACTTTTGGCTTTGGGGGAGATTTGATGGGGGTCACATCTGTGTCATCTCCCAGCTGGCGCCTCATCCAAGTCAGAATCGGAAGGAAAGAAAAAAAAAAAAAAAAAAAGAGGCCACAGCAGAGCCTTAAATATGATTGAGCAACCCATATTGAGAGGTGCTCATTTCAGGTAACAAGGCTCAGCCCTTCACACCGGCTGTTCCCTCTGCCTGGCGTGCCCTTCCCCCACATAGCCACGTGACTGACTACTAGCTGCCCGCTTCAGAACTTTGCTCAAATGTCACCTCCTGAGGTCGCCCAGTTAAAACTGAAGGCAGTGTCCCGGCTTGCTCACACCCCTGCGGGTTTTATCTCTCTCTATAGCATGCACCAGCACCTCAGGTACCGTAGGCCATGCTTGTTGGCTTTGTCTCTCTGCCCCACTGGAGTGTCAGCCCCAGGGCAGGGGTTTATTCATTCACCACCCAGCATAGCACCTGTCATGAAATAAACGACTCAGTAAATATTTGTGGAGTGAATGAATGAATGAATTCCATTTAGCCATTCCCAGAGGGCCCCCAGGGCTGCTCTGGTCTGGGCCTGTCAGCAATCCTGGGTTTTCTGGGGAGTGGCGGGGTGGGATCAGCCGTGCGCAGGGCCCCAGCTAGTCCTCTTATCTTCGCATGGATTGTTTCTTTTTTTATTCATGTGAAATTTTAAAGTATGCAACTCAGTGACATTTAGTACCTTCGTAATGTGCAACCACCACCTGTATCTAGTTCGGGAACTTTTCGTCATCCCCAAAGGAAACCTGTACCCATTAAAGCAGTCATTTCCCAATCTTCCCCTCCCACCCCCCCTACCCCCCAGCCCCTGGCAACCACCAATCTGCTTTCTGTCTCCATGGGTTTACTTATTCTGGACATTTCATATAGATAGAATCATACAATATTCACTCTTCTATACCTGGCTTCTTTAACTCAGCATATTTTCAAGTTTCATCCACATTGTAGCATGTGTCAGTACATCATTCCTTTTTACGGCTGAATACTATTCTATTGTACGGATGGACCACGTTTGTTTATCCATTCACCTGTTAATGGACTTTTAGGGTGTTTCCACCTTTATTATGTGGATCTTTAAAAGGCACCCCTTCCCCTGGGCACATGAAAGGTGCGGCAAGGGGAACAGATGGTATCAGCCCTTGCTCACGCTTCTGTCAAGCACTCTTGTGCAGTGAGCAACCTACACAGCTGTTCATGGCAACCCTGTCTGCGTGTTGCATCACCTGAGCAGTCGGGAGGTAGGTGGCACCGTGAAGACCAAGTAATCAGGAGCTGTACCCCCTCACCTAGCTTTTCAGATGGCCACTCCCCGATCTCTGTGTCCCACTAACCCCTGTGGGAAATCTGCCAGGGAATTAGGCCATGCTGGGTGGTGCCCCAAACCCTCCTTTCCTGTTGCCCCCAGCTATACCTTCCTTGCCCCTCCAGACTCTGGGGACCCTCACCCCCTCTCCCCCTCTGCAGGCCTTTCCACCTAGCCTGGTGTCCCACACCCAGGATTTCCTCCAACCCTGACTCTCTAGTACAGTGGCTATTTTTATTTTCCCTTCTTATTAAATTTCCAACTTCTGCAAACACCATGGCCCCTGCCCCTCCGCCCCCCCTTCCCCTTTCCCTCAGAGTGGATTTGATTCACTTGCGTCTGTCTTAGTAACAGATTAAAAAAAAAAACAAAACTCAGCAGCCACCGCACTCTGCTTTCTTGGAGGTTTAGGGAAACTAGAAGGAGGGGGAACTAGGCTGCAGGTTCCCTCTGGGGGTTTAAGTTTGCCCTCCTCCCCACATCCGAGGACTTCTGGACTTTTCCACCATAACCTGAAGGGGGAGGGGAGGGGCTGGGGAGTGAGGTTGGGCCCCTTGCTAGATTTGGGGGAATTTGATGGCTATCAGGCCTGTGCCTTCCCCTAGTCAGTGCCCTGTCCCAAGGCGGAATCGCAAATTAAAAAAAGAAAACAAAGAAATACGTATGGCGTTGCCGTCCCTGCCCCGCTCCCCGAGGAGGGGTGTAGAAGGCCTAGAGTGGGGAGTATGAGGCTGCCCTGGTGGGGCTCAGAAGTGAGGGCTTTGAAAACCTCCACGCCAGAGCCGGAGTTGCCCCGGCGCTCTCTCCCTTCGGATGGCTGGCGGGGGCCACGGAAGGTTCCAGGTTCCTGGACGCCACCTACCCTGGTCTGGCTCTCTCTCACCGCAAGGATGGGGTGGGGGTGGGGGTGTGACACGGGGAAACAACTAGGTTGTTTCAGCAGGGACCTTTCTACCCTACTCCTCCCCCCTCTCTTGGTCCCCCGCCCCACCAGTGGGCTTGGTCCAGCCTTGGTCCACAGAGGCCAGGCTGCCTGTCTGGGTGGGTTGCTGGGCTGCGGTTCCCCCCGGGGTCCCTCATCAGTTTGAGGAAGGTCCTTCATTTGGCCAGAGGGCTAAGGTTAAATAGTGCCCTGGTTCCCAGTGGAATTCCTTTCCCCTTTTTTTTCTCTTCCCTTTTCCTCTCCAATCAACTAATCAGAGCTGGCTGGTATGGTTGTGCAGGTTGGACACTGCACAAGAGGGCACTGAGTGAGCTCAAGCCATGCTGCGAGTGCCCATTTCTCCTTTGCTCAGGGGGACCCTATGGACTTAACCTCTGCCCTGACGTAGCTGACACCGACTCTCGAGTTCACTATTAGGAGAGCCAACTATGTCAATAAAAATTTCCGGTTCTGGTCACATGTCAAAACTGAGGAGGAACGGAAGCCTTGTCAGGAATTTGGGGTTTTGAACAACACAAGCTACAGATCCTTCAGGACCTTAGAGAGCAAACATGGGCAGGAGGAACTTCTAAAAGGGTCAAGGCTGGGGTCAAGGGCTGTAGACTGACTTGGGATGACCAGGGAGGGACCGGGAGTGATTATCAAAATCCCTCAGAGAGGGCTTCCCTGGTGGCGTAGTGGTCGAGAGTCCACCTGCCGATGCAGGGGGATGCCGGTTCGTGCCCCGGTCCGCGAAGATCTCACATGCCGCGGAGCGGCTGGGCCCGTGAGCCATGGCTGCTGAGCCTGCGCGTAAAAAAAAAAATCCCCCAGAGAAGTAAAGGAGCAGGTGTGGATTGACTGCTAAATGCACCCGGTTCTAAACCCCCATCATCTTCTCTCTTTGCCTCCTCATTGGGTAGCTCCTCCCATCTGGAGGAGGAGCCTATTTCCACACCTCTCGAATCTGGGCTGGTCTTGTGACCTGCTTTGGCCAATCAAATGCCACAGAAGTACAAGGGCCATTCTGAATCTGGGTCTCAAGAGATGTAGCACGTTTTTACTAGCTGTCTGAAAAAAAAAAAAAAAAAAAAAAACCTTGCCTCTGTCACGTGACCAAAGCCGGGGCTAGCCTGCTGGAGGATGAGGGACATGGAGCAGAGACCTGTCGGCCCAGCTGAGGCCAGCTGAGGCCATCCTAGACCAGCCAAGCCCCAAACGTGTGGAGAGCCCAACATGGGTAACAGCATGCCTCCCCGGCTCACAGATGCCCACAGACTAATGAATGAGCCCAGCCAAGACCCAAAGAACGGTCCAGCTGACCCATGGAGTGTGGAGCCATAATTAATGCTGATTGTCTAAGCCACTGGATTTGGGGATTGTTTGTTACATAGCATAATGGGCAATAGGTAACTGACATGGGGTCTGACTGGCACACGTGCATTGGGCACAAGTTGTTCCTCCTCAGGAAAGAGCTGGACTCAAATCCTGGGGAACTCTGGTTTTGGTTGCCGTCTTCTTCACTTCCTTATGAATTCTTCGCTGTTCCTTCATTACTTGACATCTTTCTGATTGCGTCCCCTCTCTCTCTTGCTTCCATTTAGCCTCCTGGCTGATCCTCATACTTTCCAAGCTTGTTCCCACCCCCAGGGCCTTTGTACCTGCTGCTCCCCATGCCTGGAACCCTCTTCCCCCAGATCTTCACGTGGGTCCCTCCCTTGCCTCCCTAGGTCTCTGCTCACTTGTCCACTCCTCTGAGAGGCCCTTCCTTGCGCAGAAAAGTATGCTGTCTTCTGATCCCTCACCAGCCCTTTCCTTTAATTTTCGTTGTTACTCACAGCTCTTATTGCTACCCGAAATTGTATCCTTCCCTTCCCTGTTTCACTTCCCCATGCACCTCCTGGTCACCTCCCAAGTAAACTACTCAAATCCCTGTCTCAAGGTCAGCCTAACCCAATCTAAGACAGCTAGAGAAGATTTTAGATTTGGAGCAAGCACACCCAGTGGTTCTGGGTACCTTCCGTTGCTCCCACCAGAAGCCACTTCACATCCAGCTGTGTCACATTTAGGGATGCAAAGGTAGACCCGGGGCTTCAGATGGGGGCAAAAGAGCCCTCCAGGAATACATTCCTCATCTGCCTTTCCCCTAATGATTTCACCATCCATGGATGATTGTGTCCCAGATCCACGTTTTCATTACCAGTTGCAAAATAGTGTTATTTCCAGTCTGTCGGTGCACTCATTTATGCATCTGTCTTCTCCACCGGGCTGGAAACCTCACGTTGCCAGCGACAGAGCCACCGGATACCGAGGAAACATTAGCTAAAAGAATTTGAATTCAGGAGATGGAGCCCGTTGGAAAAGAAAAATGAAACAAATAGGTATTCATCGTTTAGGGCAAAGAAACATGGCACCACTCCTCCTGCTTCCGGGATCAAAGACTGCCCAACTCCAGCCTCCTCTGGACTCCAGGCTTAGCCAAAAGTCCCAGGACACAGCCTGGCCCTTGGCCCATCTCCACCACTAGCATCACCACGTGGATGGACTCAGGAATCGAAGGGGGCTTTGGGGAGAAGATGGTTTGTCTGTAGGTATCAACATTGCTTTCCTTTAAAAAAAATGTTTTTATTTTAAACCTCCTCACAGTTCAAACGTTTTTCTTATTATCTTCTGCTGAGGGAAAAAATTAATAACACGGTACAATATAAAATACTAAATTAAAGGCATTTTGGAACCAGCAATTATTTCATAAGCTTCTCTTTTATTGCTGCACTCATGTGCCTAATTGCTGTCTTAATGAGGACATTAATTTCTTGCTAATGTGATGTTATTATAGAAATTGCAGTCAATCTCTTAAAAAGGGGAAAGTGCTGGAAAGCTGTCCCACGAGGCAGGAGTTCTGGTCACCCTGGGGCTGAGGGCAAACGAGAGGGGAGGAGATGACGCCGGAACCCAGGCTGGGGCAGGGGCGCACGGGAGCCGAGAAAGGAGGAAGGCAGGGGAGTCTCGCCTGTAGTGAGCAGTCTGGAGAGGCCCTGGTCACAGAACCAGCTGTTGCCATGCCTGGGGACTTGGGAGATGAGACGGAATAGGGGAAAATGTTAGAATAATAGTAAAACCTAAAACATCAGTGGCAGGCACTCTTGGTGTATTTTATATCTTAATCCTTGCAACAACCCTGTGAAATAGCATCATTATCTCCATTTGATGGATGGGGAAAACCGAAGCACAGAGAGGTTAAGCAACTTACTCAAGGTCACACAGCTGGTAAGTAATGGAGATGTGACTTGAATCCAGCTCCTCTGGCTTAACCACTGAGTCATGCTGCCTCTCGGTCAGTGCCCCACCGCCATCAATGATGTTAATAATCTCAAACATTTATTGAGAGATTTTTCTGTGCCAGCACTACACCAAGCCCCTCCCACGACAGATCAGGGGGGGTTCCTTTCAGAAGAGTGGGAGGTCAAGCCACATCGGCACGCTGCCTGATGCAACAGGAAGGACAAGGCTGGGGGCTGGGGCTGCACGCCCCACAGGAACAGGACATCCACTGTAAGGGGAGAGACCTCAGGGACCAGCGAGGAGAAATTTCTCTGTCCTGAGTTGCACCTTCTGGCAGGGTCCTATGTTGGGTCAGAGTGGGCTCTGAAAGCAGTGGGTCTGGGTTAGAATTTTAGCTTTCCCACCTCTTGTATGACCTTGGGTGTGTAGCTGACCCTCTCTGTGACTCAGTTTCTCATTTATTTACTTATTGGGCTGTGTTGGGTCTTAGTTGCGGCATGTGGGATCTTCGTTGTGGCACGCGAGATCTTTCGTTGTGGCGTGTGGGCTTCTCTCTAGTTGTGGCGTGTGGGCTCTACAGTGCACGGGCTCAGTAGTTGCAACACGTGGGTTTAGTTGCCCTGTGGCATGTGGGATCTTAGTTCCCTGACCAAGGATTGAATCCACGTCCCCTGCATTGGAAGGCAGATTCTTAACCATTGGACCACCAGGGAAGTGCCAGTTTCTCATCTATTGATCAGGGATAACAATGGAACTTGCTTCCGAAGACTGTTTTGAGATTAAGCAAGTTCAAATATTGCATCAGTCAGAGTAAGTACACCCCAGCGGCTGTAACAAGCAATCCCCAAGTCCCAGCGACTTAACACACTCCAGGCTTATTTCTCACTCACATGGCAGGTGACTCTGCTCCACTTGCAAACCCGCCTCCCTGTGAGCTGTGGTACCGCCTCCTTCTAGCACCTCAGAACCTTCCATGTGACTCTCTCTGTACAGCCAGGAGGTGACAAAGGCGAAGAGAGCATGAAGAAGGAGGAAAGCGTGGGAAGTTTTGGAGGCCTGAATGTAGAGTGTTTAGAGGCCAGTTCCACCAACACTTGACAGAAGCAGATCGGGATGAAGATAAGGAACGAGTGTGAGGGCAAAGCAGCCCAGGTGGGCACCCCGGTGTCTCCCAAAGTTCACCCACTCACCTACATTTTCAGCACACCACCTCGTCAAGCACACAACAAGCACAGCCTGATGGATTCACCTGGTAAAAACACAACAAGCCATTTTAAAATTCTGAGTTTATTGCTTACATGAACAGTGAAAGGAGGAGAAGCCCCCCTTTAGCCTGTATCCCACATTCCAAAAAAAAAAAGATAAGAATGAAACAAAAGGATGCTGATTCGCTGAGGTTCAAGCCTTTGCTGGCATGGCCTATGGGAATACATGCAAAGTCACCCAGGTGCCGTGGTGGAGACATGCTCCTTCTTAATGTGTCAAAGTGGCTGGGCCATGGGGCCTAGATATTTCATCAAACATTATTTGGGATGTTTCTGTGAGGGTGATTTTTGGATGGAAATTAACATTTAAATCAGATTACCCTTCATAATGTGGGTGGGCCTCAGCCAATCAGTTGAAGGCTTTAAGAGAATAAAGATGATGTTCCCCAACCAAGAAGAAATGCCTCTTCACACTTTTTAAATTTTATTTACAAAATTGACTTGACTTTGTTTTAAGTTTAAACTAATTCACGCATGAAAGGAACTTTCAGGGCCACGAATAGAAAACCACCATGAGTGGCCACAGATACAAAGTAAGTGTGAAATAAATATAATGAAAGCTAGAGTGTTGTCAAACTCTTCCTAGGGACAGAAAGTGTCCTGGGTCTCCAGAGGCCCTGAGCAGTCATTCTCTTCTATGGGCCTCAGTTTTCTCATCCATAAAGTAGGGGCAATGAGTAGATGCAGACTAGAGAGACAATTTAGAAAGTTCTGCTGTATTAGGGTTCCCCAGAGAAACAGAAGCAACAGGATGTATGAGTGTGTGTGTGTGTGTGTATGGAGAGAGAGAGAGAAAGAGAGAGAGAGAGGGAGTGAGTTAGTTTATGAAATTGGCTCATGCAATTGTGGAGGCTGGCAAGTCCAAACTCTGCAGGGGAAGCCAGGTGGTTGGAGATTCAGGGAAGAGTTGCAGCTCAAGTCCAAGGCAGTCTGCTGGCAGAATTCCTTCTTGCTCGGGGAATGTCAGTCTTTGGTCTCTTAAGGGCTTCAACTGATTGGATGAGGCCCACCCACATTATGGAGGGTAATCTGATTTCCACAAAGTCCACTGATTTAATCTCATCCAAAAAACACCCTCACAGAAACATCCCAAATAATGTGTGATGAAATATCTGGGCACCATGGCCCGGCCAAGTTGACACATAAAATTAACCATCACATCTGCTCAGCTACAAACTCTGTTACCTATTATGGTGTAGCTATTGTGGTCAGTGCTATTTCTATGTCCCCTTGGCTCATATTCTCCTGTGTTTCTCTGCCTGAGGCTTTTACACAAGCAGATGGGGTCTGCAATCAGAAAGTGATTGGAGCTGCCACTCCCAGAAATGACTGTCACCAACAGGAGACAGAGTTTTGGAGGATAAATACTTCAGCTCCTTCCCCAAGGTGGGATGACTTTGAAGTATGTGCTCTCTGCTGCCTCCTAGAGGTCTCCAGTGGAACTGCACCCCAGTTACCCACATTGGGAACCCGCTCAACAACACACCCTGTATTGGCTGCCTTCCCTTCCCTGCCTCACTCCCCGTCTCTCCCACCCGTGTTTCTTGGAATCACCTTGCAAATTAAACTTCTTGCACCTAACTGCCTGTCTCAGGGTCTGCTTTGGGGGAACCCAGCCTAAGACCTACAGGATTCCCACTATAAGCTCTTTCCCACCACTGTAGCAACGAAGTATAAGTGAGAGAATGAAGTGAATTTCTTTTCTCAGAAAAGCAATACACACTCATGATAAAAGGAAAAGGTATTTGAGCCCTGTCGAATGAGGAGCGTGTCAAATTTAGCCTCCCTCTGTGCTGCTCCCTTCACCTTTTTTATTTTAAATAAATTTATTTTATTTATTTATTTGACTGCATTGGGTCTTCGTTTCTGTGCGAGGGCTTTCTCTAGTTGCGGAGAGCGGGGGCCACTCTTCATCGCGGTGCACAGGCCTCTCACTGTCGCGGCCTCTCCTGTTGCGGAGCACAGGCTCCAGGTGTGAAGGCTCAGTAGTTGTGGCTCACGGGCCCAGTTGCTCCGCGGCATGTGGGATCTTCCCAGACCAGGGCTCGAACCCGACAGTGTCCCCTGCATTGGCAGGCAGATTCTCAACCACTGCGCCACCAGGGAAGCCCTCCCTTCACCTTGATACAGCCCTGGTAAGGCCTGCTGGGTGTATCCACCCAACATTTTGTATTCACACGCCAACACCTGTATGGACATCCTCTCTTTTCCCAGCGACTTAACATACTCCAGCTTATTCTCCAGTTAATTATATACCTTGGACACCCTCCCCAAATTGGCACATTTTTTGTTTGCACATATGAGAACCCTTGCCATAATTAATTTAAAAGGGAGAAGACTCTGGCTCATACAGCTGAAAAGCACAATGGTTGTATAACTTCAGGCATGGCTGGATCCAGGCACTCAGATGATGTCACCAGGAGTCCAGTTCTGTCCATCTCTTAAATCATATTACCTGTGTTAGCCTCTCTCTCTCAGTCAAGTTCTCAACAAAGTGGTGACAAGATGGTCCCACTTGTCCTGACTTACATCCTAACAACTTGCTAACCCTAGCAGACAAAAAACATCTGTTTCCCAACAATTGCAGCAAACACCTAAGTGCGGACTCTCATTCATCCACCTTGGGCCACAGGTCCATCCCTGAACCAATCTGGAGGAATGGAATGTTCTGATTGACCGATCTTGGACCACATGCTTGTTAATAGAAGTGAGGGGACTTCAAGCCTGCCATGGTGTTCCACATTGAAAGTGGTGTAGAGGTGGTTCCTCAAAGGAAAACTGTAGAAAAGGAAAGGGATGCCGGGAAGGCAAAAGCATCAGATTTCAATGAGCCTAGACTCAGTGTAGGCTGGTAATTGAAACAGATGGGGCAGTCAGCCCAGAGCATTAGGACCTTGAACAAATGAAGTCTGGACATAACCTCTCTATCTGACTCTTGTCTCTTACATAATGATGTTTACACAGGATACTGTGTAGGAAGATTTGTGCGTATTGTTCAGGACATCAGAGTCAGAGAGAGGGAGGTAGATACTGTGGGGATAGGAATGGAGGAGCTAGGTAAGGACCCAAGGGGCTAGCATGGAGGAGAGGGCTGATGCCACATTAGTCTGGCACTAGCCATGATGCTATAACAAAGAGGCCCCAAAATTCAGTGGCTACAACAAGATGAGAGTTTATTTCTTTTTTTAAAATTTTTATTGGAGTATAGTTGATTTACAATGTTGTGTTAGTTTCTGCTGTACAGCAAAGGGAATCAGTTATACATATACATATAACCACTCTTTTTTAGATTCTTTTCCCATATAGGTCATTACAGTGTACTGGGTAGAGTTCCCTGTGCTATGTGGTAGGTCCTCATTTGTTATCTATTTTATATGTAGTAGTGGGTATATGTCAATCCCAATCTCCTAATTTATCCCCCTACCGCTTTCCCTTCTGGTAACCATAAATTTGTTTTCTACATCTGTGACTCTGTTTCTGTTTTGTAAATATAGAAATGATCCCTGAAAGTACAGTCTTTGAGAGGTTATTTCTTACTCATGTACGCATCAGGGGTTGGTGGTCCAGGGCTAGTGAGACAGCTTTGCCATGCACATCACTTGTGGATTCCCTCTGGGGTTCCCGGGGGGAGCAGGAAAAAGGAAGTAGAGGGCAAAAGCTTCCTTCAAAGGACATACCTGGGAGTTGCACAAATCACTTATGCTCACAACACATAGGGTAGAACTTAGTCACATGGCCACACTTACCGATAATTGAGACTTGGAAATATAGTCTCTAACAGGAAAGCCAAATGCCCAGCTAGTGGTAGGTCCTTATTTGTTATCTATTTTATATGTAGTAGTGGGTATATGTCAATCCCAATCTCCTAATTTATCCCCCTACCGCTTTCCCCTCTGGTAACCATAAATTTGTTTTCTACATCTGTGACTCTGTTTCTGTTTTGTAAATATAGAAATGATCCCTGAAAGTACAGTCTTTGAGAGGTTATTTCTTACTCATGTACGCATCAGGGGTTGGTGGTCCAGGGCTAGTGAGACAGCTTTGCCATGCACATCACTTGTGGATTCCCTCTGGGGTTCCCGGGGGGAGCAGGAAAAAGGAAGTAGAGGGCAAAAGCTTCCTTCAAAGGACATACCTGGGAGTTGCACAAATCACTTATGCTCACAACACATAGGGTAGAACTTAGTCACATGGCCACACTTACCGATAATTGAGACTTGGAAATATAGTCTCTAACAGGAAAGCCAAATGCCCAGCTAAAACTCAGGACACTCTAATACTAAAAGGAAAAAGAGGAGAATGGATGCCAGAGGCAACTAGAATTTCACCCTGCTGGGTGGATCTGTTCCATCTGGGAGTGGGATCTCCCACCTGGGACCATTGGCCCCATGTAGAGGGAAAGGGCCATCCCCAGTCTATACCCCATATGCTCCCTCCATGTATGCAAATTATGTAATTACCTTATTTATTATAATTTGTTTCAATATTTACTTGTTTTCATTTTAAAATAACTTATTATTATTTTTTTGTTTGTCACTTTATTTATGTATTGACCAGAGCTGAACAGGATAACATGGATAAAATACCTGGCACTTAGTAGGCTCTCATGAAATATGGCAACTACAAAGCCATGGTCTCACCAAACCTGTTTCCTCTTCCTATATACACAGGAAGACTACATTTCCCAACTTCCCCTGTGGCTGGGCTGGGTCATACGGCTGAGTTCTGGCCAATGGGATACAGAGAAAGTAATTGTTCTGCATCAAGGATAAGACCCTCTCATTAAGTGTAAGCTTATCAGCCAGTCCGATGTGAAGGATGCGGGAGAGGACTCTGAACCTCTGCGGGTGGGGAGGAGACACTGTCTCTGTACCTCTATATCCTCATCTATAAAATAGAATAATAACAGCCTCTACCTCATAAGGCTATTTCAAGGATCCAGTGAAATGAATTAATATTTGAAAATTGAAATTAATTCATCTCACTATTCCTTCATCTCACTGGTAGTTGAAAAGTGAAATGAATTCGTCTCAATGAAAGGAATTCGTATTTGAAAAATGCCTAGATTAACAGGGAGTTAAGAGCTATATTGTGCTCACCATATTTTAAAAATATAATTTGATAAACAAGCACCTATATACCTGCAACCATGGTTAAGAAATAGAACATGACTGATAACTAAGACACTGATGAACTAAATACCTAAATTACACAAATTTGTCATTACTAAATTGTGATAAATGCCTCAGAAGACAAGAATAGGGAACTAGGAGAATAACCTCAGTGGCTAATTTAGATTGGGAGGGAAGCTGGGAAAAGCGTCATCAAAAAATCTACAAACAATAAATGCTGGAGAGGGTGTGGAGAAAAGGGAACCCTCCTACACTGCTGGTGGAATTGTAAATTGGTACAGCCACTATGGAGAACAGTGTGGACGTTCCTTTGAAAACTAAAAATAGAACTGCCATATGATCCAGCAATCCCACTCCTGGCCATATGTCTAGAGAAAACCGTAATTCGAAAAGACACATACACCCCGATGTTCACTGCAGCACTATTTACAATAGCCAGGACATGGAAGCAACCTAAAAGTCCATCAACAAAGGAAGGCATAAAGGAGATGTGGTACATATATATAATGGACTATTACTCAGCCATAAAAAAAAGAATGAAATAATGCCATTTTGCAGCAACATGGATGGACCTAGAGTTTGTCATACTGAGTGAAGTAAGTCAGATGGAGAAAGACAAATGTCATATGATATCACTTATATGTGGAATCTATAAAAAGGGCTACAAATGAACTTATCTACAAGACAGAAATAGAGTCACAGATGTAGAAAACAAACTTGTGGTTACCAGGGGGTGAGGTGGGGGGAGGGATAAACCGGAGATTGGGACTGACATATACACACTACGGTATATACAATAGATAACTAATAAAGACCTACTGCATAGCACAGGGAACTCTGCTCAATACTCTGTAATGGCCTATATGGGAAAAGAATCTAAAATAGAGTGGATATATGTGTATGTATAACTGATTCACTTTACCGTACACTCGAAACTAACACAACATTGTAAATCAACTATACTCCAATAAAAAAAGAATAAAAAAGACTTTGCATTTGAGCTGAGTTAAGAGGGTGTGGAAGTTAGCTGGTGAAGCATGGAGGGTGTAGCCTTCAGAGGAGTGACAATGAGTAGAAGGCCTGGAGATGGGCTAATATGTGGCATATTCAAGGAAAAGGGCCTGAGAGCCAAAATGGAGGGGAGAGTGGCAGAGAGCTGGGATGGAAAAGGCCAGCTGAGGCCAAAAGGTTAGTTTGGACTTTATTCTAAAAGCCACAGGGAGTCATAAAGGCCTTTGGTCTGATTTACATTTTAAGAAGATGGCTCTTCCCCTAGCATCCCACACAATGGCAGAGGGAGGGTATATATGATAAAACCACTTCAGAAAACGTTTCATGACATCTACTAAAGCTGAATATTCCCCTCCTTCATTGACCAAGCAATTTTGCTCCTGGATAAATAGCTCCAAACTGGAAACTACCCAAATACCCATCAGAGTAGAATGGACAGATTAACTGTGGTGTAGAAAAGAGCAAACCATTGCTACCTGCACCAACACGGATGGATCTTGCACACTTAATACTGAAGAAAAGAAGCAAATACAAAAGAAGACATATTGTATGATTCCATTTATATGAAGTTCTCGAACAGGCAAAACTATTCTGTGATGATAGAAACTGGGGTAATGGTTAACCTTGGACAAGGAGGTAGTGGCTGGAAGGGAACATGTGTTTGGGGGGGGTGGGGACTGGGAATGTTCTATTCTTGATCCGGTGCTGGTAACACAGGAGTATTCATTTCATGAAGATTTATCAAGCTGTATGCCTACGATACACATGCTTTGCAGTATGTTTTTTATGCTCCAATAAGAAAGGGTTTTTTTCAGTTAAGAAAACAAAAATGGCTATGGTCACTTTAAGGAGGAAGGATGGGGAGGGGCTTCTATTTTCTCACTGAAGCAGGAGGGGAAGGTGGAAGGTAGGATACAGGCAGTGCTGGACCTGGCTTGTATGGACCCATCTCTTTCCAACACTGTTCAGTGACATCACATTGGTAGCTTGAAATCAGCCATGGTGGGAGTACTCACACCACGCAAACTGACAGATGCTGCAAAATCAGGGCTTTTTTGATTTTTAATTAAGAGCCAGTTTACCATAGAAAACAAACTTACAGTTACCAAACGGGAAAGAGTGGGGAGAGGGATAAATTTGGAACTTGGAATTAACAGAGTTAAACTAATTTTTTAAAAAAGAGCCACTCACGGGCTTCCCTGGTGGCGCAGTGGTTGAGGGTCTGCCTGCCGATGCAGGGGACACGGGTTCGTTCCCTGGTCCGGGAAGATCCCACATGCCATGGAGCGGCTGGGCCCGTGAGCCATGGCCGCTGAGCCTGCGCGTCCGGAGCCTGTGCTCTGCAACGGGAGAGGCCACAAAATCACTGGCTGTAGGTAACAGGACAGGTGTGGCAAGGGCATGCTTTCAACCAACTCTATTTGTGCTCTGTCATGCTAGCCCCTGACAGAAATCTGAGGGCAAAAAGCTGAACAAGACTCACAGAGATGGTCCCCACAGAGCTCATAGATTGTTGGGGGAAAGAGACAAATAAATCTACTCAACAAAATAATACTCAGTAGGAGTTCCAGGAGAGTTCTGCTTTGGGTAATTTCTGAGTAGAGTTTTGCAGGATGAATAGGAGCTTTCCACTATAGTGGGAGGGCAGGCCAGGCAGAGGGAAAAGCATGTATAAAGACTTGGAGTTTTTAAAGGGCATGTCAGGTTCTCAGAACTGTAACCAGTAATTGTAGTGCAGAGGGTGTGAACTGGTCGAAACCAGCCCACAGATGTGCTTTGTTTTAATAAATGTTTGGATTGATTGCCAAGATCTAAATAGTTAATGATTCTGTATAAAAATCCAGATTTCTGGCTTTTCTACAAAAATCAGAAAATCTGGGGACTTCCCAGGTGGTCCAGTGGTTAAGAATCCACCTGCCAATGCAGGGGACACGGGTTTGATCCCTGGTCCGGGAAGATCCCACATGCTGTGGAGCAACTAAGCCCGCACACCACAACTACTGAGCCCGTGCTCTAGAGCCCACACGCTGCAACTACTGAGCCCATGCGTCACAACTACTGAAACCTGTGCACTCTAGAGCCTGTGTGCTGCAACTACTGAGCCCGCATGCTGCAACTACTGAAACCCGTGCACCTAGAGCTTGTGCTCTGCAGTAAGAGAAGCCACTGCAATGAGAAGCCCGCGCACCTCAAAGAAGAGTAGACCCCGCTCGCCACAACTAGAGAAAGCTCTCACGCAGCAATAAAGACCCAGCACAGCCAAAAATAAATAAACAAAATAAACAAATAAAAGAAAATCTGGGAACTCTGGGCCTGCATTCCCACAAGGCATGAGGGAAATGTGTTCTCCAGTTTTCCCCAGTCCCCACCACTCCCTGTTGTCTCCCAACACTGTGGCCGAGGGCCTGTTACCATTTTACCATCTTGCTCACAGCATTGGCTGCTTTCCCTACAGTAGAGCAAAATCTAGCCATATTCATGACTCCATTTAAAAAGGGAAAAATTTTAAAATCCAGGACAATGTGCTTCTCACCCTCAACCGGCTTTACCCCTTGTCTTTCCTTCCCAGTGGCTTCTGTAGATGTTTGAGTTTGCCATCCCTGATGTAGCATCAGGACATAAAGCTGGGTCACAGTGGTTTTATGTGTCAGCTCAGAAGTGTGGATTTTGTCCTTTAGGCTATGGGGAACGATTGAAAAATTTTTATTCAATTATTCAACTAATAGTTTGTAGCAGAAGCCATTGATGCCCAATTCATACCCCTCCGGCCTCACCATTTCAGCAGGTTCCTGCTGCCGTCCAGCTGCCACCGTCTGCAGCAGCTCTTGACCAGAGGGCTTTCTCCAAAGCTTTTGAAGGCTTCTCTGCCCCGAGCATGGTGGGCTGAAAGCGCCAGGCAGTGATCTCCCTACCCCAGGAGCGCCTCTCAACCTAACGGGAGTTGGTGGACAAATGGGCCACGCTTCTCACCTCTGGGAAGTGTCCTTCACTACCTCCCAGAGGTCCTTGGCACGGCTGAGCTTCAGTCGCCCACAGCGACTGAGTGACGCACCCATCACCAGCTGTTTCCCTTCCCTTCTCCCCCACTGGTGTTTCCTGGGGTCACCTCCTAGATAAACTACTTGCCTTTGAATCATTAGCTCAGACTCTGCTTCTGAGAAACCCAAACTAAAAGCTAGTTATTAAGCAGGTGTTCTGTGCTGGAGAACAAAGAAGACAGTTTCTGTTCTTGGGGAACTTACATTGTAGCTGTAGACAAGACAGCCCACAAATAAGGAAATGAGTGATATCTATCGATCTATATGTATATCTATACGTATATCTATATAGGGAATTTTTGGTGGCTACATGAGAAGACAATAAAAATACAGTAGGGTGCGGTGGTCTTCAAATATGTCCCCCCACACCCATTTCGCCCATGGGTGAAGGTAGTCAAAAGGTATAAACTTCTAGTTATAAGGTAAATAACTCCTGGGGATGGAGTGTCCAGCATGGTGACTATAGTCAACAATAACGTATTGTATATTTGAAAGTTGCTAAGAGCGTAGATCTTAAATGTGCCCCCCCCAAACACACACACACAAATTGTAACTTGTGTGGTGATGGATGTTAACGGAATTATTTTGGTGGTCATTTTGTAGAATATACAATATCAAATCATTATGCTGTATACCTAAAACGAATACAATATATGTCAATTATATCTCAACTTGAAAATTTAAAAACAAGTAAGTAAATAAAATATGCCCACAATACTTTGACACTCTTCCTTTCAAAAAATGGAGCCCCACCCACCCCTGTACCCCGTCTTGAATGTTGGCTAGACTGAGTGACCATCTTCTAAGGAAGAGAGTGACACAAGTGACAGAACTTCAGCCTCTTTCTTGGATCACTCACTCTGGGGAAAGCCAATCACCATGTTGTGAAGACACTCAAGCAGCCCTTTGGAGACGCCCACGTGGTGAGGAACCCAGGCCTCCTGCCAACAGCCATGTGGAGGCGCCATCTTGGAAAAGGATCTTCCAACCTCAGTCCAGCCTTCAGATGACTGCAGTCCCCACCACATCCTGACGACAACCTCATGAGAAACCCTGAGCTCAGATTCCTGGTCTTCAGAGACTGTGAGATGATAAACGTTTGTTGTTTTTAAGCCACTGTGTTTGGAGGTAATTCATCCCAGTAGCAATAGATAATGATGGGTGAATTTGGTGGACAGACACATACACTCAGTCCAGTTCAGAGCATCTACCCAGAAGCAGAACCTGAATGGGGACATAGACGCCTGTTTTTGGTGGAGAGAACTCTCAGGAAAGAGAGAGAGTGAGAGAAGCAGGATGTGACAGAGGAAGGGGCTCAGGCAGGATGTGGGTCCAGCTGCAGCCTGATCCCATGGGGTGGGGGGAGCTCCGGAGTGTGAATTGCCCCATATAGTTGTTTCAGCTTGAGGCAAAGGGGCTGGCCCTTAGCGACCCTATACCAGACAGCCATTGGCTGTGGGCTGCACCTGGGGGGGAGTAGAAGCCCCCCTGGCATCTCCAGAGAAGGGAGCTTTCACCAGCACAAGACATTCTCCAGAGGAGGGGCAGGTGAGAGCCATTAGCCAGCCAACACTGAAGGAAGAAGTAGATGGGTGTCCTGGCCCAGAAAATGGAATCTAGTTTGGGTGGGGGCACTAGCAGTGTCTCCAGAAGTGGCCATCGGCCATATATAGCGGGCTTAGCCCCATCATTCACCTTATTTTTGTTTAGCAAACACTTACCTATCATCTTCAGTGTTCCAGGCACCGTTCTGAGATCTGTACACATTTAAATCTTCACAACAACCTATAAATCAGGCACTGTTGTTACCACCACTCAGGAACACAGTCTCAGGGATCCTCCGCTCACCGCCCGGGGCCCACTGAGCGCTCCCTCCCTCGCCCCACCGCCAGTCACCCCCATCCATCTTGCGGCCCAGCGCCCCCAGCTCTCACCGCCTCCGCCTGGCAAATCTGCGGCCTTGGGGCAGCAGCTGCTTAGAAGGCAGGTGGAAATCATTTCCTACAGGGCCCACCGGTGCTAAGGGCATCTGAGGGGGAGCCCCACCCCCAGCTTCTAGCAGTCCTGGGCCCGCAGTCCCTGCCAAGTCCTGTCACATTTATTCTCTGTTCCCCCCCTTACTCTCCTCATCCCAGGGGCTTTGGGGGAGGATGTGGCAAAAAAGAATCCCCCCCAACCCATGCCAAGGAAGGACCAGAGCTTTCTGGGAGTACTGGGTTTGGGCACCCATCCGAGGCCCACCTGTCCCCCCAGCCCAGAGGTGCTCACGGGGGGGTGTGGGGGGGCGATTCTGTCCCCCAAGGGCAATATGGCCATGTCTGGAGCCATATTTAGTTGTCCCAACTCAAGGAGGGGGGTGTTTCTACCCACGGGTAGTGGGTGGAGGCCAGGGATACTGCTAAACACCCTACAGGGCACGGGAGGGTCCTCGCAGAGAACGATCGGGCCCCGAATGTCAGCAGTGCCAAGGATGAGACTCTACTCCCAGGCTCGGGGTGCAGCCGGCTGGTGGGCCAGCAAGACACCAGGGACATTTTGAAGGTCCCCCTGGTGCCTCTAACCTGTAGCGTGGGAAACCACGTGGAGAGAGTCGGTTTTCAGGCCCCCCTCCCCCTTTCCTCTATGGGGCTCCCATGTCTGTGAGCAAAGGGCCAGGAAGAATCTGTGGGTGGAAACAGCCTCACAGATCCCAGCCGGCGTCTCCTTCCACCTCCCTGGTCCCGGCACCTCCCCGGGCGCAGAGGACTCCGCAGTGGCCCGGCCTCCTGACCTTCCTGCGCGGGACGGAGATGAGGTAGACAGGCCCCAAGTGAGAAGTCCAAGTACCCAAATTAAAGGAAGGGAAGAGAAGCCTGGGAAGAGGGAAGAAGCAAGCCCTGAGGAGAAAGGGATGGATGTGGGGAAGGAGAGACAGCAATGGAGTGAGCCGTGTGGGTAGGTCCAGGGAGGCCGAGGCTCAGGGTGCGTGTACGTCCTGGGCAAGCAAGTCACCTGGTCTTCCAAACACACACTTCACACTCATCTAGTCATATGCTCACACCCTCGTGCCCCCCTCAAGTTCCCACACAACCCCACATTCTCACACATCCACACACTCACACATTCCACACTCAGTGACACAGCCTCCACACCTCAAATTCTCATACAGTCGCACATGGTCAGTTGTGCACTCACACAGATTCACGGCACACACGCACACAAATTCTCACACACCCACACACGTAGCTTCACACACACACACACTTGCATACACACCGTCACACAAATCCTCACACACACAATCTCACACACACACGTTCTCATACGCTCCACACCCTCAAATTCTCAGCTACACAATCTCACATTTATGCACTCATAATTCACACCTACACGTCCACACACACATTCACACACACACTCTCACATCCTCAAATTCTCACAGTCACACGTTCTTATAGATCTACAGCCACACACTGTCACACACACATCCGCGTCTCTATACACTCACACAGCCTCACACACTCTTGCACACTCACCATCACACTTATCTCAACTTCACATACACACACAGGTGTATGGTTTGTGTCTGTCTCTCCGGGATGCCAGTCAGCCCAGTGCAGGCAGGGATTTATCTTGTTCACCCCGGTGCCCAGAACCGGGTCAGACGCCCAGGAGGTGCGTACAAAAACTCCTACACCCTCGAGTTCTCACACTTTCTCACATTCATGCAATCACACACGGTTGCATCAGTCCCACACTCACACATCCTCACATGTGTACACGAACACACGCAGGCTCTGCAAACACTTGTGGTTTCCCCTGCCTGGGCCCCCACTCCCCTCCGCCAAAGCCACCCTAAGACTGTGTAAATGTCACGGGCTGCGCTGCTCTGGCCCAGGCAGGCCGGGGAGGGGCAGGGCGGGAGGGGAACAGGGCTCAGCTCAGCTCCCCACAAGCCTGACGACGCTCAGATCCCTCTGCTTTAGGACTGGGCAGATTTAGAGAGAGAGCCACCCTTCTGTAACCAGAACCGGCAAAACCCAGCACCCCACGGGCCTCAGGTGTGGGGCGATGAGGAAGACTGAGGTCCTTTGTCATTGTTCCTTCACGGATTCATTTTGCATATTTGATTGAGCACCTCCTCTGTCTGACCCCGTTCTGTTCTCTGGGGGCACCGGGGTGAACGAGATAAAAATCCCTGCCAGAATGGGGCTGACGTCCTGGAGAGATAGACACTAAACAAACACGTGGGTGTATCTGAGGTCGCGATAAGGGATATTAAAAAAAATACTAATAAAGCCAGAATGAAGCATGATGGAGGGAAGGTAGGGTCCGTAGGCTGAGATTTGAGTGAGGAGAGACACAGAGAAGAGCTGCCAGCAGGGGGAACAGCACAGGCAAAGGCCAAGAGGTGGGTGTCCACCTGGCTGCAGGGAAACCTCTGTGTCCAGAGCTGGGGAATGAGAGGGATAGATGAAGGCGAGGAGGCCAAGGGAAGGCAGAAGCCGCCTGCCCCCAGGGTCCTGGGGGGTGGGGGTCACCGTCAGGGGTCAGCATTTAGTTCTAAGTGAGCCGGGTCCATGGAGGGTTTTAGGGACAGGGGCTTCCTGTGGCTGCTATAACAAATGACCACAAACCAGGTGGCTTAAAACAACTGAAATGGGGCTTCCCTGCTGGCGCAGTGGTTGGGAGTCCGCCTGCCGATGCAGGGGACGCGGGTTCGTGTCCCGGTCTGGGAGGATCCCACGTGCCGCAGAGTGGCTGGGCCCGTGCGCCATGGCCGCTGGGCCTGCGCGTCCGGAACCTGTGCTTTGCGGCGGGAGAGACCACAACAGTGAGAGACCCGCGTACCGCAAAAAAAAAAAAAAAACAACTGAAATGTATCCTCTGACAGTTCTGAAGGCCTGAAGTCCAAGACGAAGGTGTGGGCAGGGCCGTGCTCCCTCGGAAGTCCCTGGGGGAGGATGCTTCCTGGTCTCTTCTAGCTTCTGGTGGCTGCAGATGCCCCTTGGCTTGTGGCTGCATCCCTCCAATCTCTGTCCTCACATGGCTTCCTCCTCTCTCTGTCTCTCTGTGTCAGAATATCCTTCTCTTTTCTCTAGTCTAAAGAAGAAATGTATCCTCTGACAGTTCTGAAGGCCTGAAGTCCAAGACGAAGGTGTGGGCAGGGCCGTGCTCCCTCGGAAGTCCCTGGGGGAGGATGCTTCCTGGTCTCTTCTAGCTTCTGGTGGCTGCAGATGCCCCTTGGCTTGTGGCTGCATCCCTCCAATCTCTGTCCTCACATGGCTTCCTCCTCTCTCTGTCTCTCTGTGTCAGAATATCCTTCTCTTTTCTCTAGTCTAAAGACACCAGTCAGAGATTTCCCTGGTGGCCCAGTGGTTAAGACTCTGCGCTTCCAGAGCAGGGGGTGCAGTTTTGATCCCTGGTCGGGGAACTAAGATCCCACGTGCCTCACGACACGGCCAAAAACCAATTTTTTAAAAAGTCCTTCTTTAAAAAAGAAAAAGAAATAAATAAAAATAACGACACCAAGTCATTGGATTTAGGGCCCATTGCTTAAGAATCTCATCTCCAGATCCTTAACTGATTTTATCTGCAAAGACCCAGGTCACATTCTGAGGTTCCCACTGGACAGGAATTTGGGGAGGGAGAGAAACTCTATTCAATCTGATGCACTGCGGTTGAAATAGTGGGGTCCCTCGGCCCCTCAGACTGAGTGCACTCCTGGGGGTCTCCCTCTCTGATGGCCTCCTTGCTTTCTGCACCCAATCTGGCCTCCCCACCTGGGGGCCCTGTCCCCTGAGGCTCCAACCCAGACCACATCCAGCCTGGCGGGATCCAGCCCCTCGGTCCTTCTTTCTTTCAGCCCTGGATGCCTTCTGAGGAAGCTACACTCCATCCCACAACCCCGTGGGCATTTCAACCCCACTCTCCACCCCGGAGACTTTGCTGGAAAACAACTAATTATGTCCCTCCCCTGAAGCCAGTCTGGTGGAGCTAGGGTGGTATTGGGTGAATGTGCCCTGCGTCCACAGCCAGCAGCCCACACTCCAACACACAGAGATTTCTCTATATTTTTAATTCCACAGCAATACTTTGATTAGAGAGCCAATGTGTTGTGTACAACCTCAGGGACCTCATTATTTTTCTAACTCAAATAAATACGGTGTTCGGAAAGCAGGGAGGGGCGGAAGGGGGTGGAGGAAAGGAAAGACGCAGGAAACCTCATCTATAAAAAGAACGCAGGCCTTAATGAGCTTTTAAAACTTGCCAACCCCCCTCCCTCCTCACTGATCTATAAACAGAAGATATGGCTTCTGGCTTCAGCTGCAGGATTTGGGGGTGCAGTGTGGGCACAGCTGGGGAGGGGGGCTCATCTAGGTGTCTAAGATTTTGGAGGGTTCCCAGCTGCTGGGAGGATGGGAGTGGTCCGGTCTAAGCTCAGAGGGAATCGCCACCATTTGGGCTCCAAGTTTGACTGGCGTGACGATCTGAGAAGTATCTAGAGTTCCCCGACCCCCTGGGCCCTCCTGCGCTGGGCCCACACTGGCATGAGAAGGAACGAGGGAGAGGTAGCATTGCATCATCCATGTGTGTCTGGAAATTCATCCCCAAAGCCTCCTCTGGGAGAGGCTGGGGTGAGCAGATGGGGAAACTGAGGCAGGACAGAGCAAAGAAGCCTGGACCATAGTGTGTGTTGGGGAGAGACCATAGACACTCTCCCCAACGCACTCTCATGGTGGGACAAAAAAGCCTTGGGCCTGCCCAGTGGCTGATGGGAAGGGAAGCTACCACCAGCCTAAGGAACCCCTTCAGTGGCTGTGATGTTGGGGTGGATGGAGTAAGGCGATGACCATGGAGCTCCCAATAGGGCAGGGTGACCTTCAAGCCACTGCTGTGTTCGTCCGTTCAAACAGGAGCCAAGACGCTTCCCAGAGCAGGCAGCAAAGCCAATTTCAGGTGAAGGTGAGTCCTTTGAGCAGAAATGTGCTTGGACCTGACGAATTTCTGTGTGATGAAAATTCCAGGGAGCAGGACAGACCCAGGGCCTCTGGGCAAGGGCTTTAAGAAGGACCCAGGGTGGGGAGAGGGAGGAAGGGGTAAAAGAAAAGATTCAGGTCATGCAAAGACATGTGTGGCGTTCAAGTGGCTGATGGGGGAAGGGTGGGATGCAGGAAGATGCAGGGGAGTGGGGGAGGGCTACAAAAAGGATAGAGAGGGATGCTCAGTCTAAAATGCAGCCCCTATCCCTCATTTTCTCTCTACCCATTTTAGTTTTCCTCATGACATTTCTTTTGTCACTCTCTGACATGATGCTTGTTTGTCAGCTGCCTCCTCCACCAGGCTGGCCTCCTGCCTTGCTGCACCTGAGGGCAAGGGGTTTTGCCTATCTTGAAAGGTGGGTGGGCAGGTGTCAGTTGGGGCAGCTGTCCTGGGGTGTAAGCAATGGTGTGCTGGTAAACCAGCTGGGATCTGTAATGTTTGCCAATTTACATGGTGTAAATTCTCCCACCTTGGTCAGTTTCAAGCTGTGAAAGTGATGTCACTGAGAGGGAGAATGGGGAGCTCTTGACTGAATGTTATTTCCCCCCCAGATTCACATGTTGACATCTTAACCCCCAAGGCGATAATATTAGGAGGTGGGGGCCTTTGGAAGGTGATTAGCTCATGAAGGCAGGGTCCCCATGAATGGAATTAGTGCCCTTATAAAAGAGACCCCAGAGAGTACCTGGCCCTTTCCACTGTGTGAGGACACAGTGAGAAGACACCATTTATGAAGCAGAAGAGCGTCTCACTGGACACCGAATCTGCCTGCGTCTTGATCTTGGACTTCCAGCCTCCAGAACTGTGGGAAATCAATGTTTATTGTTTATAAGCCACCCAGTCTATGGCATTTTGTTATAGCAGCCCCAATGGACTGAGACAGCGGGCATGAGGGGGTCTCCAGATGGGTGTAAGCTACAGTGTGCTCATAAACCAGCTGGGGCAAGGGCATCTGTTTATAGTGTTTGCCAATTTCCATGGTGTAAATTCTCCCATCTTGGCAGATTTCAGGCTGTGAATGTGATATCTGATATCTGAGCCCTGAGCTAGGAAGAGATATGCATAATTGGCTCTTGGGAGCCAGTTTGATCCAACTCAATTACACCAATTGGTGTCATCTCCTGGCCTGGAATTGGTCCTTTTGCAATTTGGGCTCAGGAAGAAGGGAGGAGAAGGAGGAAGGTGAAGCAGGCCTTCCTGCCTTCCATTCCAGGGCCATTTCACTCACTGTTCCCCGGCCTGGCATGATCTTTCTCCAAATAATAACCAAGTCTTCCCTACCCACTCTGAGAAGACCCCATCCCACCCTCCTGCTGGCCCTGCCCCCTAAACAGCCCAGCATCCTCTGAGATCTCTGCAGTGACTACCCATGCAGGTATCATTACTGCCAAATCTGTATTTTATGAGTAGGAACATGAGGCGCTGTAAGATAAAGCGCGGGGCTAGAGGCACAGAGCCAGAGAGTGACAGGCTGGCTGCTGAATCAATTTGTGTAACAATGGGCTTTATTACCGCCCACCTCCGTCTCCTCCTCAGTACATTGTAGGCACTTTTTGCTGCTTTGTCTGCTAGACAGCAGTGCGAGCACCAGCTCTGCTGTCTGAGCATGGCCAAGTTACTTCTTCTCTCTGAGCCTCAGTTTTCCCTTCTGCAAAATGGGTATAGAATAGTACCTACCCCCAACGTGGTGTCATGCCCCTTCACGGAGGGAATACGTGGCTCATGTACCTCTAGAGCAGGGTTTCTGGACTTTAGCAATACTGACACTTAAGGCTGGGTCATTGTTTGTTACAGGGTCCTGTCCGGTGCATTGTAGGTTGCTTAGCAACAACCCCAGCCTCCACCCACTATATGCTGGTAGCATCCATGCCCCAAGTGAGACAACCAAAAATGTCTCCAGATATTGCCAAATGTCTCCTGGGGATGGGGGTGGGCAGAATCCCCTCTGGTTGAGAAACACCATTCTAGATCAGCAATTCTTCACCCTGTCTGCACGTTAGAATCACCTGGGAGTTGAAAACTCCCCAAAGCCAGCCTCACCCAATTGCCTTAGGTTCTCTGGGGGTGGGGTCAGGGGTCAGCATTGTTAAAGCTCCTTAGGTGATACCAGTGGGCTGCTAAGTGGAGGATGCCAGAAGCCTCAGTGAAGGCGTGGGCCACATCCAGGGAAATCAGCAGGGGGTGGTGATGCACCCCAGGGCTGCCAGGAGCTGGGAGCTGTTACTACCCTGTCTCAATCAGCTTGGGCTGCCAAAACAAAGAGCAGGTTGCTTAAACAACAGACATTTATTTTCTCAGTTCTGGAGAGTGAAAGCAGTCAGGAGACTGACCAAGGTGCCAGCAGAGTTGGTTTCCGCTGAGACCTCTCTTCCTGGTTTCCACGCCGCTGGGCTTGTGAGATCTCCGTTCCCTGACCAGGGATTGAACCCAGGCCGTGGCAGTGAAAGTGCTGAATCCTGAGCACTAGACAACCGGGGAACTCCCTTATTTAACCTTAATTACCTCCTTAAAGGCCCTGTCTCCACATACGGTCATATTAGGGGGTAGGGCTTCAACATATGAATTTGAGGGGGGACACAATTCAGTCCATAAGAAGGCAAATGGAAGAGCATCCAGTATGGAGACAAACTGTGAGCTTCCAGGGATGTATGGTGCTGGGCACGCAACTGCTTTGTGAATGTAAGCTGTTGATAAAGGGCAGGGAGGGCTGAGTGGACCTGCTGGGCCCTGCAGTGGCTGATACATCCATGGATGGGGCGTGGGGGGATGGCTGTGAGAGGCCCCTCCAAAATGTGATTCACGCAGGACAGTGTCCCCAGAGCGGATGAACCCCTCTACACACACACACATGGGTTCCCAGACCCCTCTGCCCATCAAGGCTGGCCAGAGGCAGCTGCAGAAGGGACAAAGGGTGGAGTCAAAGCCAAGGCCTCCAGCTCAGTAGACAGATGAATGCTTTCTGCTTCCATATTTGGGCAGGAAGGGGATTTCCCATCCCTGAAAAATTCCTGAGAAGCTGGGAAGATGTGAAAGTCAAGTAGACCTGATGGGAGGCAGGAATTATACACATACTGCTCAACTCAACAGAGGGAGGGGGGACACCCAGGAACCCAACCCACGACCTCTGACTATTAAACTTGAAGCTGGTAACCAAGCCCCACCCCCAGGGGGACAGGATGGTACAGTAAGTGCATCTTCGCGTGTATGTGTGTTAAAATACATATAACATTTACCGTTTTTTAATTGTAACCGTTTTTAAGCTTAACAGTTCAGTGGTATTAAGTACCTTCACTTTGTTGTACAACCAACACCACCAACCATCCCCAGAACTCTTTTTATCTTGTAAATCCGAAACTGTTCCATTAAATAATAACTCCCCCTGCCCCCTCCCCCAGTCCTTGGCAACCACCCTTCTACTTTCTGTCTTTACGATTTTGACTAATCTAGAAACCTCACATAAGTGGAATCATACAGTATTTGTCTTCGTGTGGCTGGATTACTTCACCGAGCACACTGTCCTCAAGTTTCATCCGTGTTGTAGCATATTGCAAAATTTCCTTCCTTTTTAAAGCTGAATAATATTCCATTGTATGAATATACCACATTTTGGTAATCCATGCATCGATGGATGGACACTTGGTTTACTTCCATGTTTTAGCTACTGGGAATAATGCTGCTGTGAACATGGGTGCACAGATATCTCTTTGAGACCCTGCCTTCAATTCTTTTGTGTGTACACCCAAGAAGTGGGGTTGCTAGGCCAATGGTAGGTGTGTCTTTAGATCCAGCGAGACCTACTATGTACCCAGCAGTGTCCTAAGACTGGGGATGCAGCAATGAACAAAACAGAGGCCCCTGTCCTCCCTGAGCCAATGTTCCAACAGAGAGGGAGACAATGAATTAGTTAAATAATATAGAAGTTGATACGTTCTAGGAGGAAGGTAAAGCAGAGAAGACGAATGGGAGTTCTGGGAATGGGTTACAATTTTAATTGGGTGGCCAGGGAAGATCTCATGGAGAAGTTGACTTTTGAGCAAAGAGGTGAGGGAGGTGAAAGAGTTATATTTTTTATGTAGTCCTGCATAAAAAATTACCCCAAAACCTAGTGGCTCTAAACAACAACATGGATGATCTTGTGATGATTTGGGGGTCTGGAATCTGGGTGCCACTTAGCTGGTCCTGTAACTCATCAGGCTGCACTCAGGGCATCCACTGGAGCTATATGGTCATCTCAAGGCTCAACTTGGGAGAATCACACACAAGGCTGAAGACAGAATTCAGTTCCCCACCGGCTGTCGGCTGAAGGCTACTCTCCGTTCTTTGCCACTTTCCATAGGATGGCTTACCGCAAGGCCACTGGCTTCATCAGGACGAGAGACAAGAGTGCTGGCAAGAGGGAGAGTCCAGCAGGACAGAAGTCAAAGTCTTATAACCTAATCTTGGAAGTGACACCCCATCACCTTTGCCATGTCCTACTGGTTAGAAGTGAGCGGTTCAGCCCCCACGCAAGATGAGAAAATTACACAGGTGCCTGAAGACCAAGAAGCAGGGACCATTGGAGACCATCTTAGGTGCTGCCTACTACAGGAACCGTGCAGATACCTGGGGGAAGAGCATTTGAGGCAGAAGGAACAACATGTGCAAAGGCCCTGAGACAGGAACGAGCTTGGACTGTGGTTGGGAAAAAAAGGACAATATGCCTGGAGCAGGGATTAAGTAAGGGGAAAGGGTAGAGCACGAGGGCAGAGAGACCAGCAGCCATCCTGAGGGCCATGGGAAGAAATCTGAAATTTTTTCTAAGAGCAATGAGCGCCCACCGGCCAATTCCTAGGCAAGGCATGCGTCATCTAATTTATGGTTTGAGAAGATTCCTATGATGCTAGCGGAAGTAATATGGTACTCGGGTTTTGCTTTAAAATACTCCCTTAATTAGCAGATTCAAACTTGTATATAGAGAATGGATAAACAACAAGGTCCTACTGTATAGCACAGGGAACTATAGGCAATATCCTGTGATAAAGCATAATGGAAAAGAATATGAAAAAGAATGTGTATATATATGTATAACTGAATCACTTTGCTGTACAGCAGAAATTAACACAACATTGTAAATCAACTATACTTCAATAAAGAAAGATTATAAAATACTCCCTGAAAAAACACGTTGGGAGGTAAGAGATGAAACAAGATGGGCAAAACGTGGGTTATCGTAAAAGTCGGGTGACAGGACCCTATGGGCTCTTCATACTCTTCTGTCTGCTTTAGCACATGCATGAAATTTTTCTATAATAAAAAGGGGAATATTAACGACAAACCATGTATCAGATTTCTGAAGTGTGAACAAACAGCGGGGGAGCCAGGGCGGAAGCAGGTGTTCGAGGCAGAGGTGACTACAACGGTCCAGGCTACAAGATATCAGCATGTTGGCCAAAATTAGAGGCTGCTGATACCGAGTGTTGACGAGACGTGGAGGAACTGGAATTCTCATCCACTGCAGGTGTGCAAAAAGAGTCTGCCAGGTTGGTTTGTTTGTTATGAAGTTACACACTCACCATACAGCCCAGCAATTCAATGCATAGGTATTTACCCAAGAGAAATGAAAACATATGTCGGTGCAAAGCTTTGCTGACAAATGTTCCTAGCAGCTTTATTTGTTATTGCTGGAAAACTGGAAAAAACCCAAATGTCTAGGATGAGAGAATGGATAAACAAATTGAGGTCCGTTCATACCATGGGATACTCTGCCACAAGAAAAAGGAACAAACTGCTAATAAGGGAACTGGATAGAGATCTCAGAATGCTAGCTGCCGAGGAGAAGCAGCCAGACAGAAGAGGTCACCCTGTGTGAACCTCTATTTGTATGAAATTCTCCAAAAAAGCTAAAGTAACCCATGTCGACAGAAATCAGAATAGTGATTAGGGTTGGGGATGAGGCAGATGGGAAACTTCTGGGACCTTCTAGATGGGAATGTTCCATAGTCTGATGGTGTGGCCGCCCAGGGCCCAGAGGCACCTGCAAAGCACGCAGGCATATCTCACTTTAAAGGATGTAAATGATCTCTCAATAAGAGGGCCAGGGAAAATGATTCCAAACCCAGTGTGATAACAATGGGGTGAGAAGCAAATGGGATTTCGTACTCAGTTCCGAGGCAAAGCCTGCAAACCTTGCAGGTGGGCAGGTTGTGGAGGTGAGAGGGAGCCCCGTGGCCTCCCCACTTTAGGGGAGGGGGAAGCCCAGACCTCCGCCCCTGGGCGGGACTCGCTGGCGGGTCTAAAACCTTCCCTGCAGCGGCCCAGGCGGTCGATAGCAGACACCCCGGCTCCGTCCCCGTCCCGCCTGCCGGGCAGCCCAGCCCCTTCTCGCCAGCCCAGTCCCCGGGAGGGGACCCGGGCCGGGTGGAGCCTGCTCTGCAGACCCACATTTGACTCTGGTCCCCCTCCCCACGTGTCCCTCCTTCTCTGTCCCCAGAAGTCCCAGACTCTGAGACTTGATCTCATCCGGGGACTGGAGCGAGGCACCCAGGCAGCCGCCCCTGGGGGCTGCACCGTGATGGGCCTGCCTGAGCCTACTGCCAGCCCCTCTACCCCACACAAGAGGCACGGGGAGCCCAGGTGGCTCCGTGAGAGATGGGAGCTGAGGTCTTAATGTTGGAGCAGACCATAAATCTTAACTTAGAGCCATATCTTTGATGTCATTCAGGCTCGCGTTCGTTAGTTCATTCATTCATTCAACAAGTATTTACTGAGTGTCTAGGACGCCTAAAAAACAAAACAACCCCCCACCCCTCCTGGAACCGACATCTTAGACCAGCAGCGACAAACATATGATGAAGCCACAAATGAGGGCACATAGGTAATTTTCAACTTCCAGTAGCCGCATTTTAAAAAGTCGGAAAGAAATAGATGCAATTAGTTGTAATCATATATTCTATTTAACCCAGTATCGCCAAAATATTATCCTTTCAACACATAATCAATATTTTAAAATGTATTTATGAGATATTTTACGTTCTTTTCTCAGTACTAAGTCTTTGAAATCCTGTACATTTTTATTAGAGCATACCTCAATTTCGACTGGTCTTTTTTCCAGCGGGCATGCGGGATCCTAGTTCCCCCACCAGGGATTGAACCCGGCCCCAGCAGTGAAAGTGTGGAGTCCTAACCACTGGACTGCCAGGGAATTCCCAAGACCCAATTTCTAAATAAGGCTGCATTCACATGGCCCAGAGGACAGGACTTGGGCATGTCTTTTTGGGAGCACAATCCAACCCATGACGTAGGCCATGTCCCATGGATCAGCTGTGGGCCCCCAACACATGGCACAACCTCTCTGAGCCCCTCTCAGTGGCACAGAATAGGTGCTCAATAAACCAAAGCTACTGTTTCCATCATCCCCAGGGCCTCTCCTAGCAGCTGGTCCGCTTGCAAGCGGCCTCAGGGACCCAGGTTGGAGCATCAGGCGCAGTACCTGGCATCATCTGGGGGAGACGGCAGTGTCCTGGTTGATGGCACAGGCTCTGGCCTCAGAAGGACGAGGGTTCAAACTCTAGTCCCACCACCTAAAAAATTCAGTGGCCTTGAACAGGTGACTTCGAACCTCTGAGCTTCAATTTCCTCATTTGTAATGGGAAGGGGTGTGTCGATTCTCAGCAGATATTTACTGAGAACCTACGGTGTGCCAGGTACTGAGTGCGAGGGCTGGGTTTACAGTGGTGAATAAAAGAGGTGAGGTCTGTGCCCGGAAGGGAGATGAGTGATAAAAACAAGAAACATGCTATACAGAAAATTTACACGGGTTGATGGATTGGCGTAGAGAGGGCTTCTCGGAGGACGTAACATTAATTGACGTCTGAATAAGGGCATTCCGGGCAAAGGAAAAGGCAAAGTGGTCCTGGGTCCCGGGGTTTGATGATAGAGTCATTAATTCATTCACTCATTCACTCAACAAATGTTATTCAGCACCATCCACCTGCCATGGATACAGCCCTGGATGAAGAACATTTGGTACAGGTCCTGGTCAGGCTGAAATGCTCAGTAACCATTGACAGTTATTGATGGTCAGTAAATTCAGGGATCTCTCCGCCCCATCCTTCCCCGGGGGGACTTTCCTGAGGGAGGAGCCTCTGCCCTATGGTCTTCTTTCCATAGTGAAAACGACTTTCTTGTTTTCATTCTGGTTGTAAGATGATACATACCAGGGGGAGAAAATCCAGGCAAGTAGAAAGAGGACAATACCTGTATTCTCACCTCCTGGAAGGAAGTATGGTTAACACTCTGAGGGTATCTTCCTGGACGTTTCTCTGTACAAGCAGGTATGCACTCGCACACATGGGTGTGCGCACATGCATGCATGCATGCCTACAAATGCCTACATATGCACACATGCTTGCTCTCATTCATATACACCACACACAGAAGTGCACAAAAGCATGCAAACACGTGTGTGTTCACACCCAGGGAGACCCATTTCACACTTGGGATGTTTGTCTTTTTCTTATTGAATCATAAGTGCTCTTTATATGTTAAGGTTCTTAACATGTGTGCAAACACACATGTGCAAACACATATGGCATTAAAATATTTATCTTGATGACTGATTTTTTTGACATCTCCTCAAATTTTACACCCGAGGTTACTGCCTCACTTGTCTCACCTTCATCCCAGCCCCAGCACACACACACACAAGACACACGCACATCCACACGTATGCACATACATGCACACGTGCATACATGAACACACAGGTACACATGTGGTCACACGTATATACTGCAACCCAATAGTGGGGGTGAAATCCAACCAGTGCATTGGAGCCATCGCTTTCTTCTGTCGCTCCCATTCTTTCTCCAGTCACTATGTAGACCCCGCCTTTTACTGGGGGTCTGATGACATCAACCAGAACCTTGAAGACAAAAACATTGTACTTATGAGAAAGACCTCCTTTCAAATGGAACAAAAGAGAATAGAAAACATCAGAACCCACTGCACAGAGAAAAGATAAATATCACTTCATAAAACTTTTGTTTCAGTTCTGAATCTGGGTAGACTACATTGCAATGTGAAAAATTAATTCCCTGATTCTTGATCAGATTGCTTGAGGTCTGTGGCTATATATGACGTTTGAAACCTGTTTTCTTTTTCTTTTTCAATGAATATATCGCAGAGGTCACGTGGATATAGGTTTGATCATTTTCATTTTCTACTATGTATTTGGGCAACCTGCTAGGCACAGACGCTTCCATTGTTTCCCAGCTTTCCTTAAAGGTTTTCACAATGATGATAATAGTATCAAGCACCTGTTATGTGTTTGGCAAAGAGACTCTGCATTTCACACACATTACCTCATGGAGTCCTCATGATAAGCCCATTGCAGAGGTGAGAAAATGGAGGCTCCGTGACATCAAATCATTTGCCTGAGGTCACACAGCTTACCGGTGGTGGAGCCAGGATTTGAACCACGGCTGTCTGACTCTGGAGCCCTTAACCACCCTGCATTACTCTTTATAGATCTTTGCGTATTCCTAGAAATGGACTTCCTGGGCCAGAGAGTTTACACACTTAAATGTTTAATACAAATATCTGTACTGCTTTCCATGAGAGTGCATGGGTGTGTATACTCAAAATTTCACACGTGCTGGTAAGCTTGACAAGTAAAAGGGATTCTTTAGCTGATGAATGATCAGATGGCACATCTTTACAGAGGTTTGTTGAATTTTTATCATTCCTTTGTAAGCCCTGTGCCAGTTTCACACTTGGGATGTTTGTCTTTTTCTTATTGAATCATAAGTGCTCTTTATATGTTAAGGTTCTTAATGCTTTGTCTGCCATATATGTGGCCAACAATTGAACCTCCCTTGACCTGAGACCACTTTGAAAGGCCAGACAATTCTGTTTTGTTTTTTTTTTTTTTTTTTTTTTTTTTTTTTTTTTTTGACAATTCTGTTTTTATTGCACTTCTGGCCTTGATGAATGTTTCTGTTCTGACAAAACCACACAACAGGCTGCACTTTATTGGTGGTGTCTCCAGAAGCAAAAGTGGGGACTGTGAGGTCTTATAAACCTCAGTCTTATTCAGACCAACATTTGAAAAACCCCTTAGCTTTCCACGGCAAGAAAGTCAGGACCCCCGGCTTTTTGTCCCAGTTCTGCAGCCCAATGCAATGCCTCAGCTTCTGCTCCTTCCAGGTTCAGAGGGATTGGTAAATCCAGCCACACCCACCTCCCCACCAAACCATGCCCACGGCATACAAAATCTCCCCATTTGGCCATGCCCATCTCCTTTAATGGAGTGGAAGTAGCAGATACAGAGAAATGGTTGCCCCTCAAATATAGTCAAGGAAACTGTACAAGGGGGAGGCAAGCAGGAAGGGTCCCTTGACCTTGATAGCTGGCAACCACTTGGTGTCCCCAGCAACCACCTGGTTAAGGAAAGAAGGAGGCCCCTGGCTACTTAAACCTACCTTTCTAACCTACTCTTTTTTTTTTTTTTTTTTTTTAAGCAGGCGGACTCTCAACCACTGTGCCACCAGGGAGGCCCTCTAACCTACTCTTTAATATATTCCTATCAGGGCCCATGGTTTCTCTGTGTCTCAGTTTTATCACCTGTAGAATGGAGATAATTTTAAGGATTCCGTGAGTTGGCATCTGTAAAGGGCTTGGAACAGTGCCTGGCACATAGTAGGTCTTCAATAAACAATATCACTGTTGCGGTTCCACTGTATTATCATTGAGGATAAGTTGCAGGCTGGAAAAGCAGGGCCCCGGGGCACCTGGAACCAGCCCAGGGGCCAGGTGGGGCTCTGCACAGCATCTTTACCCACTGTCACCTGGAGGACTCTCTTGGGGAACAATGAGGTCCCAACTACACCCCTCCCCAGCCCCTAGTCCCCCTCATCCACGTCCCTGTCTTCAGAAGCCCAGAAGGGGCCCCCTGGGAAAGTGGCACCGTGGGGACTGCAGGCTGCCCAGCACAATTACCGTTCTCATCCTCATTAAACCACATTTTCATTCTAATTAGAGTTTCACCGCCTCCCAGAGAGAAGGGCCGATTACTTTTCACATCATTACCAGCCTTTCCCTCCCTCCTTTCCCACCCCGCTCAGGTGCCTCTTCCACACCAGCTTGTCTCTCTCTCTCTCTCTCTTCATCTCTTCTCGGACTAGACAGAAGCACAGAACATTTATTAGTCGCCTACGGGATGCCGAGCTTGGTGTTAGGAACCTTCACCCACAGCATCATTGCCTTAGTTTTGCCCTGCTCTCATTGCCCTTTTTTCTCCAACACTTATCCCTCTGAACATGCCCTGTGATTTACTTATTCTGTTTATTGTTTATCTCTGCTCCCCCAGAATGTCAGCACCCACTTGTATCCCCAAGGGACTCCACTCCTGGGCACACTGACCCTACAGCTTCCAACAGCCAGCCTCTGGCTGCTGGATCATTCCCAGGGTGGGCAGAAAGTTCTGGAGAGCAAACACAGTGCTGGAGCAGCCCTTGCCCAATGACTGGGGAAAGGAGAGGGATTAATACCCCAGCTCCCTTGCCCCTGGTGGGAAAACTCTGAGGGGTGTGTTCTACTTGGTGTCTCAGCATTTCCCCAGCAAGACTGAGTCACAGTTGTCCGCAGTGTAGATTCATTCATGAACACACTTTCATCCAACGCCTTCCCTCCCTTACTCCCCCTCTCCCCCCATCCTTGCTTCCTGGGGTCACCTCCCAGATCAACCACATCCTGGATCTCCCAACCTCCTTGGGGTCCGGGGAAACCAGATCTCTGAGAGAGTCACTTCAGTACTCAGCGCCCAGGGGATGGGTTAAGAAACTTTCTGCAGCTCTCTATGAAACAGAAACTCCATTTTAACTAGAACACAGCATCACTGGGCAGCTCTGACCCAGGTTTAAAATAAACTCTCTGGGGAGTTCCCTGGCGGTCCAGTGGATAGGACTCGGCATTTTCACTGAAATAAACTCTCTGGGCGCTCCCATTTGGAATGGAGGTAAACTGCCCAGCACTTTAGGGGAGCAGCTTGACAGTATGCATTAAAATATGAAGTGCACAAATCATCATTTGCTTTCTGGGTGGCCAGGAGTCACTGGTCTCGAGTATGGAGGTGGAGCCAGCATGTTTTGGGCAGGCTGTTTGTGACCATGCAAACAAGAAATAATCTATGTGCCCATCAGTAAAGGATGGAAAAATGAGCTACGGTACTGTGGAATACTACGAAACTGCAAAAAAAGGAGCTGGATGCCTGTATGAGTTTCCTGGGGCTGACAAAACAACGTACTGCAAAGTAGGTGGCTGAAAAAAATAAGAATTTCTTCTTCCATGGTTCTGGAGGCTAGACATCCAAAATCAAGGTGTAGGCAGGGTTGGCTCCTTCTGGAGGCTCTGAGGGGAGAAGCGGTCCATGTCTCCCAGCCTCTGGTGGCTCCCAGCAATCCTTGGCTTGTGGCTGCATCACTCCAGTCTCTGCCTCGGTCTGCCATGGCCTTTCTGTGTTTGTGCCTTTATGTGTTACCTCCTTTTCTAATTGGATACCAGTCCTATCGGACTTAAGGTCCACCCTGACCCAGTATGACCTCATTTTAACTTAACTCATGTCATCTACAAAGACCCCATTTCCAAATAAGGTCATATTCACAGGTACTGGGGGTTGGGACTTATGTATATCTTTTGAAGAGACACATAATAGTGCCTGAGGGATCAGCCCTAAGTGTGGTCTGATTCCCTTTATGTGATCACAGTCAACCTTTATTGGGAGATTAACATTCTCCTCCTGACACCCACGCCTCCAAGCTTTAGCCCAATCACAGCTATTTCTTTTCCCCCTTGATTTAGCCAGTATTCATCACGCACTTAGAACGCGTTCAGCACTGTCTTAAACATTTTAAGGGCATCATTTTATATAATTTTTGCAGCAACCCCATGAAGCCTCTATGGTGTTAGCCCCCATTTTACAGATAGGGAAACTGATCCCCAAGGTACATTGAATCCCTATTTCACTCAGCTGGTAAGTGACAGAGCTGGCCCAAGCGGCCTTTTGTCACCACTGTGGCTACTGGTTACTGATTTCCCTGGTGACAGTGTGTACCTTCCATGAAATACATGCGGTCGTTTATTTTTTCCAACAACCCTGCGAGGCAGAAATTACTCTCACGTCATAGGTGAGAAAATGAGGCAAGGAGAGAGAAAGTGACTTGCTTAAGGTCACACGGCAGGAGTCAGAATGGGGATGTGAGCCGAACATGTGAACTTTAGGGGGACCACAGGCTCCATCACCTGGTAAATGGAGTGAGGGTCCCCTCCAGCCCAAATGTGGTTACAGAAAGTCACAGGGCCTGGGTCTTGGCCTCCCGACTTTGGGCTGGGGAGCAGCCCTGACTGACAGAGGCCAACCAGTGGTGCCATCTGTGGGTCCTGCTCTTGGAGCATCTTGGGACTGGTAGCCCTTTCCCATCCCAGGCTCTGAGCACCACACACCAGGGACCCAAGTCAGCCTCTAGGTCTCTCAGAGCTTGGGGATCCACAGGCACCACCCTCACCTCGCAGGGGGTAATTAATTAACGCTAATTAATATCTGTGTTCACAGAGCCAGCCAAGCCCCTGGGCCTGGAGCCTCCAAGGAAGGAAGGCGTGAGAAAGCTGGTACCCTGCCAAGCAACAGGGATTATTCAGACTGCCACGGCTGGCGAGCAGGGAAGGGCTCACGGTAACCAGCTGACCAGTGGGAAAACGGAGGCACAGGTGGGGACCAAGCAGCAATGGGCACCTTCAAAAGTGGTTTGCCACTTGAAAGAACAAGGAGACAAGCCTTGGAGATCCAGCAGCTCCTGTCTTCACATGAGCTCTGGGTCCCACCCCTGAGCTTCAGTTTCCTCATCTGTAAATGGGCCAATAATTTTTTTTTCTTCTACGTGTGAGGAGACTCGTCAAGCTTTTATGCATGTAAAATGCTTTGCACTCAAACTCCCTTTCCCTGGCTGCCTACGGGAGAGGACTTCTGCAGCCACTTGGCTTAGTTTCCCTCTTCCGCATACAATGAGCAGGCAGGGTACCCGCTTTGCTGCTCCTCCCTTTGGAAGGTTCCCAGGGCAGGGCCCGACTTCACAGAAGACTCTGAAAGATCATTTCTGATCGGCCTTGAATTAATGTCGCCGTCGTTGATGTGGTGACGAGACAGTTCCCTGGCCCCTGATTAAAAACAGAAGTTTCCCCCCCCCACGAGACGGAGCAGAAGGGAAAACAAAGACGCGCACACTCACCGCCAGATAAATACAGACTCAAACACAAGCACGGCAGATAAACACACACTGGCACACCAGATATACACACAGCCGGCTGCAGAATTCCGGTGGGCTGGAACAGCCTGGCTCAGACAGCCCAGAGACCCCCAGGAACGACCACACGGAAGGTAAAGAAACCCACCTCCCACCGCACACCCCCAACCCGACCCCTACACGGATGCTGCCAAGCCGGGACCACATCCGGGCCCCTGGCCACTGCAGTGCCCCTGGCCAGGAGCCAGACATGAGAGAATGAATGCCCCCGGCAAGCATTCCTTAGTCCAAGGTGGAAGGGACTTGGTGGATAAATACCTCTGCTTCCTCTCCTGGCAGCTGCATGGGCCAACGGTCTACCAGAGGCCCCTGGAGCGTCTGCAAGCCCTGTCTCCCCTGCCTTCTCCCCGTATACCTACCCTCAAGTTTCCCCCATCATCTCCTGCCTTAGTCTGTTCTGGCTGCTATAACAAAAATACTGGGTGTCTTATAACACCAGAAATTTCTTTCTCACAGTTTTGGAGACTGGAAGTCCGAGATCATGGTGAGGTTCTGGTGAAGGCTCTCTTCTAGGTTTATAGAAGGGCACCTTTGCGCTGTGTCCTCACATTGCCAGAAAACGGTGAGGGATCTCTCTGGGGTCCACTTTATAAGGTGCTGACCTCATTCACGAGGGCTCCCCTTCATGACCTAATCACCTCCCAAAGGCATCACCTCCTAACACCACCACGTTGAGGGTTAGGATTTCAACATAAGAATTGGGGGGAAGGGAATCCCCTGGTGGTGCAGCAGTTAGGACTCCTCACTTTCACTGCCGAGGGCCCGGGGTTCAATCCCTGGTCAGGGAACTAAGATTCCCACAAGCCGCGCTGCCGGAAGCAAACAAACAAAAAGAACTGGGGGGAAACACAAACATCTATCTTATCTCCCAAACAAACCATGTGCCCTCCACCCTTGTGTCATGGTCTGCTTCTGGAGAAAGCCAAACCAAGGCACCCACAGAGAAGCACTAATGTACAAGTGTACACCCACCGTGACCGTGTGTGTACCTATCAAAAGAGCTGCAGGTCTCAGTGGGGGTGATTTTGCCCCTCAGGTGATGTTTGGCAAGGTCTGCAGACATTTTTGGTTGTCACAATTAAGTATGTGCTACTGGTGTCTAGTGGGTCAAGGCAAGTGAGGCCGCTCAACACCCTACGGTGCATGGGACAGACCCCACAGCAAAGAATGATCTGGCCTCAAATGTCAAGAGTGCTGAGGTTGAGAAATTCTGGTCTACAGGAACCCAACTGCCTCGTACACCCTGGCACCCAAACTGACCCCCATGTAGAAGGAGCTGCACATACATCACAGACGTGCAGTGGGGTTCACAGGCCTCAGACCACAGAGATGCACTACGCACCAGGCCCTCATACTAGGGAAAGAGCAGGAACGTTCAAGAACGGTGTGTTTCCCACCAGGATATGTGGACTGCCAGAAGGGACCTTCACAATCTGGGAGTAGCCTGTGTGCCAAGCTCTGTTCTAAGAGCTTTTCATGGGAATAACCCATTGGATCCTCACAGCCATCTGGGGAGATAGTTCAATGACCGTTAAGCCCATTTTACAGATGAGGAAACTGAGGCCCAGAGAGAGGAGTTTATGCCCAGTGACCCAGCTAGAAATCCAGGAGCCCCCAGTGGTATATGCAGACACCTGTGAAGACAGAGAAAGCAGGGTGGACGGGAACCCTCCCCACCACCGTCTGGGGTCTGAGGTGAGGAGGGTCAGGGAAGACTTTGACTTTCCAAATGGATTCCTACATCACTTGGGGTAACTAAGAAATCCATTTTTTAATGGTTCTGTTTTTAAACCTTTTGACCCTGGAGTTGGACACACCTATGGCTCCAACCTCAGCCTCACTATTTTTGGGCTCTGTGAATCTGGGCCTCCTGGAGCCTCAGTTTCCCCATCTGTAAAATGGGGATTCCCCCATTCACGATTCCACAAGTATGCTCTGAGGGCCCACCGAGGCCAAGCACTGTGCCCAGCTCTAGCCCATAAAGTGTTAAGACAGGACATGCGCATAGTAAGCACTTTTCCCCTCACGTCCCCCTCCGCCAGGCATGGGGCTGCTTTACTAGTTTTGTGTGGAATGGGAGCAAACGGTAGGGCAGCGGGGCGGAGTGGCGGAGCCCTCAGCTCCTTCCAACCCCAGCCCACCATCCCCGTGCCTCTCAGAGCCCCAGAAGTTGGGACCCGAGGAGGCATCCAGATTGGGGCCAGGGGCTGACCCCAGGTGGAGGACAGGGGAGGGGTAGCTGCAGGTGCCTCCCCAGCCACCAAACAAACGCTCGGGTTTTCCCACCTCTGCTTCCCGCAGCTAAAAGCACGGGGAGCGAGCGCCACCTGTGGGCCACAGGAGGGAGGTGCATGTGACTCCCCGGAAAGTGAGTCGCCCCTCCCATCTCTCCTCACCCAGGACACCCGCGGAGGGGGTGGGGAGGGTTGCTCAGCAATTTTGGATGCGACTTCCCCTCCTACAAAATTCTCCTCCACTTTCCGCTTTTCCCAGCCGCTGTTTCCACGTTGTAATCTTGTCCCCCGTGCATTCCCCTCCACCATCACTAGTTACTGAACACCTGCTTTGTACCGGGCTTTCTTCTGGGTTCAGAGAACACAGAAGGAACATAGTAGGTAAAACTCCCTGGTATTCTGGAGCCTATAGTCTGGGGGGAAGACAGACGAGGAAAGGGACAACAACCAAGGAGGCCATTGCTGGTTGAGATAAGTGTTCTGAAGGGGAAAGTAAACAGAGGGATGTAACAGGGCAGGGAGCCTGCTCTGGATGAGGGGAGTAGAGAGGGCTCTCCGAGGAGGCAATATTTGCACTGAGGTCTGAGAGGGATAAGTCCCCGGCCATACCAAGACTAGGGCAAGGCGTCCTGTGGAGGGCACAGCAAGTGCAAAAGCCCTGGGGCAGAAAGCAGCTTGGGGTGTGTTACAAGAAAGGGTCAGGGTGGCCAGGGCTGAGAGGTGGAGGGAGAGGTCGGGTGGGATGTCAAGACCCCTTTTGGAGACAAACCTGACCCTATACTCCCCCTTGAGGAATTGTCTCCTAAAAGCCTGAGAGGAAAAGAATAAACCTCAGACTGAACCAAAAGCCCTCTATCACCACTCAGTTCCACACAGATACCATCCTCCCCACCCACCATGAAGACTTGGGAGCAAGTGTTCCCCACAGAGAAAAGCCCCAGACCATGTGTCCTGCCTCCCCTCCCAGGCCTTTGCGTCTGACTATATTGGCTTCACTGTGCCACCAAAGGGCACGTGAAGTGGAGAGAAATGGGACTCGGTGACTGACCTAGGGGCGGGGAGACCTAGAGTTGGCCTCAGAAGGCTCCTTGGAGGATGCCAGGGGCTAGATTGTTGCGGCAGGAACAAAACAAGGGGGTCTCTGTGGACCTGCATGTCCCAGGGCACCTTGTGTGCCAGCCGCCCCATGCCACGTGGGCACTGGGGCAGGGGTTTGTCTCTGCTGGCAAAGCCTCCTCCTTGCTCCCTGACTGCCTCCCTGGGGGACCCGGGAAGCATACAGCCAGTCTGACTCCTGAGTCAAATGCCTCTCGGCTGTGGTGAGCGCCCCCACCAGAGGGCATCCCCTGTCTTCACTGAGCGCCCCCAGGACTGCCCCTATCCTCCCTGTGCCCAGCCCTTGTCCCTGGTGTCCTCACCCCCTTTGAGGCTGGGTTCTCTGCTTCAGCTCCCCTCAGCCAGAGAGAAAAACCCTTAAGGGTTGTCACCAGCCCCACACCCCAGACCCCTGCCCAGCCCCATCTCCCTGTCTTCATGCCCCCCAAAAGCAAAGTCCCCTTGTGTGGCCGGAAAACCCCAAAAGGGACTGTGCAGGGAAATGCCCGGGTCCCATAAGCACTGTTCCCAGGGTCCCTGCTTTGAGGGGTGGGCGCCCTGAGGGAGGCCGTGGGTCTCCCTCAGCCTTGGGAGGAGAACAGAGCCCTGTCCTGAGTCCCAGCTGTCCTCAGCTTTGGGGACTGGCTGCAGCTTGGGGAGGGGGCGGAGCCTCCCGGAGCTTCTAATTACGGTTTCAGAGGCAAAGACTTAATTACTGCCTTGTGAAGGGTTAATTACCCCAGTAGGCTGGGAATCAGACAATTCTCCTGCCTTCTGAGAACCAAAATATTTCCCCTCCCAGACGCCCCCCAACTACTTGGAATCTTCTCAGCTTCCCGGCACGGAGGTGTGTGGTGGGCTAGGGAGAGTGGGGGCAGGGGGAGAGCATGTGGATCTGAAACCACCAGTCTGCTGGCAGAGAATCCACTTTCTGGGCAGAGAGGAGACCCAGGTGGGCCCAGAGGTGGCTCACTCAGCGGGAGCTCACTCAGCTCCTGGGGCCACTCTGTTCCTCCCAAGAGCCCTCTGCCTGGGCTCCTGGTGACATGCGTATCAGGACCTGCCCACCTCCCTGCTCTTCTCCTGACCCCCTCCTTGGGCCCTAGATACACCCACTGCTTCCTACCTCAGGCCCTTTGCCCTTGCAGGTCCCCCTACCTGGCTTACTTTTCCCCCCATGGTGCTGTGTCTGGGAAGCTCTGGCCCTAAAATGTCCTCTCCTCCAGGGAGCCCTCCCTGACCACTGTCTCCCCAGGCACCCTTCCTGGGAGTTCTCCAGCCTATCACGCTTTAATCCCTCTGAGAAATTGCCTTGTTTATATGTGGGCCGAGGACTCTGTTTCCTCATCTGTAAAGTAGGGGTGATGTCAGCAGTCCCATCAGAGTCCTGGGCCGTGACTGTGGTGACCCCAGGGGTCAGGGTAAGTTGGGACCTTCTTCTGCAGGGTCCCATGGGATAGACTTGGAGGTTCTGCGCACAGCTCAAGGGCAGTGAGCCGAGGGCAGGTAAGAGTGAGATTCAGGTGAGCAGTTCATCAGAAGAGGTTAGAAAGGAGGCCGACCTGGGAACAGTGGTCAGGCTGTTTGCCCCTGTTTTACAGATGGGGAACTTGAGGCTCAGAGAGGTGAAGTCACTTACCCAGGGCACAAAGCTGTCTAGTGGGAGAGCTGGTATTCACACCCACATTTGGCAGGTCCCACAGACACTGAATTAAGGAGGGGTGAGCCTGGGGAGGCAGTGATTGGAGGAGGTTTGTTTCAGGGAAGGTAAAAAGTGCAGTTTGACTCAGCTGTGTTGGCTGTATTGGGGGGTGGGGGTGGGAGGCAAGAGTGGTGGTTTAGGCCAGGATTGGGTAATGATTCAATTAGAGATAGAAGGGAAGAAGGGAGGGAGGGAAGGAGGGAGGAGGGAGAAAGGAAAGAAAGGAAGAAAGAAAGAAAGAAAGAAAGAAAGAAAGAAAGAAAGAAAGAAAGAAAGAAAGAAAGAGAAAGGAAGGAAGGAAGGAAGAAAGAAAGAAAGAGAAAGAAGGAAGGAAGGAAGGAAAGAAAGAAAGAGGGAAAGAGGGAGAGAGGAAGGAAGAATTGGTCAGCATTATTTCAGTTTCAAGTAAAAATCCAAACCCAAACTGACTTGAGAATTAAAATAATAATAATTGATTGGTTCACGTAACTGAAAAATCTAGGGTATGTTGGCTTCAGGCACAGCTGTATCCAGGAGCTTAAACAAAGTAATCTCTCCCTCTCAACTGAGCTCTCCTCTAGGGAACTTCATTCTCAGGTAGCCATTTCCCATGGGGATTAAATGGCCTCAGCAATCCCTGGCTTATATCTTATCAGCCCAGAAACTCCAGGGAAGATGGCCACTTTGCCAATAGCTCTGGCAAAAATCCTGGAGCTACCTCTCCTTGGACAGACTGAGATCCATGTCATTTAGGAGTCAGTCACTGTAGCCAGAAAAAGTGGAATGTGTCCATTGGCCAGGCCTGGTCATGTGATCACTCCTGGTGATGAGGGTGGGCCTGGCCCCATCAGACCTAAGTGGACAAAATGTGAAAGAGAAGAAGACAACTCATTCAACAAACATTTATTGAGCACCTACTGTGTGCCTGGTTCTGGTTTAGGAGCTGGAAATACAGCAGAAACACCCCTGCTCTCTTGGGGCTGGTAAAGACGTGAATTCCAGTGATATTAGGTGTGGTATAGAGAAAATTAAGGCAGGGGAAGAGGATAGAGACTGCTGGGGAAAGGTAACTGAGATTTTTAAACAGGAGGTGGTGTGTGAGTAAAGACTTGAGGCAGAAGGAGGGAAAATATATCTGGGAAAGGGTATTCCAGGCAGAGGGAAAAGCCCGTGCAAAGGTCCTGAGGCTGGACTGTGTCTGGTGTGTTTGGGGAACAGCGAGGAGGCCTGTGTGGCTGGAGGGAATGAGTGAGGGGGAGAGTGGGAGTTGACGGGGCAAATTGTGCAAGGCCTTGTGGGCCATGGGGAGGACTTTGGACTTCACCGTGAGTGAGGTGGGAGCTGCTGAGTGTTCTGAGCAGAAGAGAGACAGGACCTGACCAGACTCAGGTGTTCACAGGAAGAGTAGATGGTCAGACCCACAAAGTAGCCATCATACATACACAGAGAGAGAGGCTGGGTCTCTACCCATCATGATCTCCGCTGATCTGCCCACAGCCATCCTCTCCCCTGTGTCTCCCTGAGGTTTGGTGTGCTACCTTTTCCTACGACCCACCGGGAGAGGAACAGGTAGGGTGAAGGGCTGGGAGGACAAGGTACCTCGGGCTTCCCCTTCCCAGGAGGACCCAGAGCCACCCTGATCTAGGATACACTTGGGCAGGACTGCTGGGGAATGTTTGCTTTTTGCCCTCTCCAGGCTTGTGGGAACAGGCATGGCTGGAGGCACAGAGAGGCGTAACCAAGCTCGGCTGGGGCAAGGCTGAGGGGAAGGAAGCTGGGTCACAGAGAGGTCAACCCAGCCAAGGAAGCCCTATGGAGACAGGGGCTGCTCCCTCAGACAAGGCACAGGGGTCCGGAGGTCAGTTTGGGCCTCTCTGGCACCTTGCTCTGTTTGAGTCTCAAGCCCGGAGCTGTAGGAAGGAGCAGGGATGGGGTGGCAGGCTCTGTGGTTGGGCCGCCAATGCAAGTGCCGTTAAGGACCCTTGAGGTTGGATTTCAGCCCTGAGAGGCTGGGCAACATCCTGTTTGGGCAGGCTCCTATGGCTTTCTCTCCTGCAGCCCTGCCCTGACCCTGGTGGGAGAGTTACAGACAGGGAAACAGAAGCCAAGTACCCACTCAAAACCAGAAACAGAAATAACCTCCCCTTGGAATTTTCCTAAGAATAGGATATACACATGTAAAAGAAAGAGGAAGGAGAAGAAGAAGGGTAGGAGAGGAAGTACTTATACACGATTTCACATTCTACACAAAACGTCACTCTAAACAGATTGTAGACCTAAACATAAAAGCTAAAACTATAGGGAATTCCGGGGAGTTCCAGTGGGTTAGGACTTGGCGCTTTCACTACTGGGGCCTGGGTTCAGTCCCTGGTTGCGGAACTAAGATCCCACAAGCTGCACAGCGAGCCCAAAAGAAAACAAAAAACAAAACAAAATAAAAACCCCTAAAACTGTCAAACTTCTGAAGGCTTTAAACAGATACTTCAGCAAAGAGGATATTTGAATGGCAAATAAGGATAGGAAAAGATACTCAAGATCATTAGTGGTTAGAGAAATGCAAGTTAAAACCACCATGAGATACCACTACACACACCTTTTGGAAGAGGTAAAACAGAAAAGACTGATAATACCTAGTGTTAGGATGTGGAGGTACTGGAACCTTCAACCGCTCCTGGTGGGTATGTAAAATGGTACCGTCACTTTGGAAAACAACCTGGCAGTTTCTAAAAAGGTTAAATGAACACGTCCCCTGTGATCCAGAAATGAAAGTAAACTCTAGACAAAAGCTTACACATGAATGTACCTATTCACAGCAGCTGTATTCATAATAGCCAAAATGTGGCAACAAGGCAAATGTCTACCGACAGAGGAATGGATAAACAGAACGTGGTAGATCCATAGAATGGAATACTACTCAGCAGTGAAAAAGAACAAAGAATTGATAAACACACCAAGGTGGATGGACCCCAACAACATTACACCAAGTGAAAGGAGCCAGATACAAAATACTACATCTGGAGCTTCCCTGGTGGCGCTGTGGTTAAGAATCCACCTGCCAGCGCAGGGGATACAGGTTCGAGCCCCGGTCCAGGAAGATCCCACGTGCCCTGGAGCAACTAAGCCCGTGCGCCACAACTGCTGAGCCTGCGCTCTAGAACCCACGAGCCGTAACTACTGAGCCCGTGTGCCACAATTACTGAGCCTGCATGCCTAGAGCTTGTGCTCTGCAACAAGAGAAGCCACCGCAATGGGAAGCCCGCACACCACAAAGAAGAGTAGCCCCCGCTCACCGCAACTAGAGAAAGCCGGCACGTAGCAGTGAAGACCCAACGCAGCCAAACATAAATCAATAAATCAATAAAAATACTGCATCTTATATGATTCCAGTTATGTGAAATTTCTAGAGAAGGCAAAGCTAGAGAGACTGAAAGCAGACCAGTGGTTGCCTGAGCCAGGAGACAGTAGAGACAGACTACAAAGGAAAACGAGGGAAATTTTGAGCTATTGAAACTGTTCCCAAACACCAGACTGTTGTGATGGTTGCACATCTCGGTGAATTCACTAAAAATCATCGGACTGTACACGCACACCCGGTGAATTAAACGATATGTAAATTACGTCTCAATAAAGCTATAAAACCCCACATTGCCCCAACAATCTTCAGATGGGATTGTCACCATTCAGTTGATTAGATCAATAAGTACCTATTCTTCGCACTGGGAACACCACAGGGAGTAAAATGGACGTGACCTCATGGAACTGATGTTCTCATGAGGAGACCTACAGGAAGCAAGACGAGAAACGAAAATCTATACAGGTGTCGGGTGGTGATTGTTACAAAATATTAAGCAGGGATGGGGAGAGTGCAATTTTAAGTCAGGGGATCAGGGAAAACTCTCTGAGGAGGTGATGTTTGAGGAAAGACCTGAAGGAGGTGAAGAGAGAGGCATGTAGAGATCTAGAGAAGGAGGGTACCAGGCAGAGGAAACGGCAGGTGCAAAGGCCCTGCGGTAGGAGCATGCCAGGATCAGTGAGGAAGCCAGCGGGGCAGAGGAAATAGTAAGGGGGGAAGTGGGAGAAGGCGAGGGCAGGGAGGGGACAGGGCAGAGTGTGCAGAGACTTGTGGAGAACTTTGACTTTTGCTATGAGTGAGGTGGGAACCAAGGAGGGTTCTTGAGTAGAGGAGGGCATTCAAGGGTGTCCTCTGGCCACTGTTGGGGGAACAGCCTGTAGAGGGGGCAAGAGTAGGGAGCTGGAAGATCAGGGTAGAGGTGACTGGTCCAAGTGGGAGATGATGGGGATGGTCCAGGGTGGGGGCCAGGAAGGAGATGAAAAGTGGTTGGATTCCGGATAGATTTTGAAAGTAGAGTCCTCAGGGTTTGCTGATGCAGGAGAGAAAGAAAGAGAGAGGACAGAGCCAGGAGAGACACAGATGACTCCAAGTATTTTGACCTGAGCGTCTGGGCCACTAGGAAGGAAACTAAGGCTCAGAGAGGTAGGGGAGGTGTCAGGTTGCACATGGGTCCACAGTGACCCTCGTCCCCAGCTGAGGCATGGCCCTGATTTGAGAGTTCCGGGGGGGTGGGTATCACTAGGGGCAGAGACTGCTCAGAGCCAGGAGCCTCCCAAATCCTCATCCCAGCACCCCCTCTGGCTCTGTTCTCATTCATTTTAGTCTTCTTTCCAGAATTTCTCCTCCCCGGGGAATCCAGCCCATGTGCTTCTGATTCCTTTGTCCTGAACTCATACAGCAGGAGCACCCCCTGAAAGCCTTATGTGGAAGAGAGTAAAGGCAGAGAAGGAGGTGGGGGGCACATTCCTCCCAGGGGGGCCAGGGCTGTGTCCAGCAGCACAGCGGCATCTCCAGGGCATCCAGCAGCAGGGGAGGCATATTCCCAGGCCGGACCAGTCCTGCTGCCTCCCAGAATAGGCTTTCTTTGGGCCTGGCAGTCACCCACCCACAGTCCGGGCTCCAGCTGTCCTGACCCCCACCGCCCCCCAGGTCTCCCACGCATTTTCTCTTAGGAGCCACGACTGTGGGATTTGGTTTCCCCCACCCTCTCCTTCTCTTCCCAGCTCTGTCACTCCCTCAGGCTGCCTCCCTGGTGGCCGCAGTGGGCCTGGCTCCCCAGCGAGTCCCAAATAGCCATGGTAGGGACTGTGTGTGGCCACAGCCATAAGTTAGGCATCCCACCTTCCCTGGCACCTCCCCATCCTCTGGCCTCTGTGTTCCCTCCCCTCCCCCACCACCTCCTGGGCATCTCTGGTCCCCTCCTGCCTCTCCATGTCAAAGGCTTTGGAGGGGTCTCCTTAATTCATCTGCTCTCTGCTGACCACTGACCCACCAGACCATGCTCTCACTATTGGGGAGACAGACTGACCGATGCTTAAAAGCTAATATTGGGCTGGCCGAAAAGTTCATTCAGGTTTTTCCATAAAACGTTCCCGAATGAACTTTCTGGCCAACCCAATACTTGTATAGTCCTTTCCGGTCATTAATAAATCGGCCCATCCATCTCCTGACGACTCTGTGAAGGAGAAATATGGGTTCCTGTTTCCATTTACAGACAGAGAGGAGATGTTGCTTGCCCAGGGTCACAGTACCAGAAAGCGGCCGAGCTGGGACAAACCCTTGACCGCTCTACTCATCTGCTTCTCCTGAGAGAGACAGATGAGGTCTTGACCTTCCAGAGTTCTCGATCCAGGGGAGAGAGACAGGAAATAGCAAATGAAGAAGAATACCATGCAGCGACAAGGGTTTGAGGTCCCCAAGGTCACCCTCAGGGTAAGTGATTCACTAGGACTCACAGAACTCAGAAAAGTTGTTATACTCACGGTTGCAGTTTATTACAGGCAAAGGATACAGATTAAAATCAGCAAAGGATAATGGCACGTGGGTCAGGGTCCCAAGAGACCAGGCATAAATTTGCACTTGTCCCTTCCCAGTCATGCAGACAGCTCTCAGTTCTCCCAGTAATGATAATAAACATAGAGTATTTGGAGTATTGCCAACCAGGGAAACTCACTCCAACCTTGGTGTCCAGGGTTTTACTGGGAGCCAGTCACTTAGGTACAGCTGACCACCGGGTAGCCAATCTTGGGCACCAGCTCCTCCAGAGGCCAAGCTGATACTGCATGGTGGCTCAAGGACCCCACCATAAATCACATTGTGATTTACCTGGCATGGGTAGGATCCTAGGTATACAGACATTCTTATCCAGCAGGGCACTCAAAGATGACCTCCAAGAGCACGGCAAGGGTCAGTGTTGCAGTCTGTCCTTTCTTTGAAATGTGCAGGGTTGGAGCACCTCAAGCCCACCGAGTCCGTCGGTGCGGAGGAGGTGAGAACAGAAGGCCTCATGGACAGAATGACAGAAAGAGGGGAGTCCAGAAGGACACCCCCACTTGGAGCTTGAACAACTGAGTCATACACTAAGAAGGGGAAAGTCAGTGGACAGACTCCAAGGCAGCCCCTGTGATCCTCATCTCTTGGTATCCACACCCTGTGTAATCCCTCCTCCTTGAGTGCGGGCAGGACCTTGTGACTTACTTCTAGCAGTAGAATAAAACAAAGGTGATGGGATGTCATTTCCAAACTTTGGTTACAGAAGATTGAGACTTCCAAGTCTCTCTCTCTCCCCCTGCCTCTGATGAAATTGTATTGTGAGCTACCCCGTAAAGAGGTCCACATGGCAAGGAGCTGGGAGCCACCTCCTCAAAAGCCCGTGAGAAACTGAGTCCTTCCAACAACAGTGAGTGAGTTTGGGAGCAGATCCTTCCCTTATCAAGCCTTCAGATGGCACCGTGGCCCCCAGCCGACATGTAGATGGCAGCCCATGAAAGACCCTAAATCAGAGAACTCAGTGAAGCCACACCTAATTCCCGGCCCATAAAAACTGTAAGATGTAACTCTTGGCTGTTCTTTTAAGCCCCTACGTTTGGGATAACAGCAAGAAATCACTAATGCAGCAGGTTTGGCCGGAAGTTAGGAGGGGAGCCAGATATCATAGTGTTTGTCATGTTGAAAAAAATTGTAATAGGCCTCAGCCTTGACTTCACTTCCCCCAGTTGCAGAGCCTGAAACAGGGATTTGAGTGTCGGTGCTTCCTTTAAAGGGGATTCTAGAAAGTATGAGTGGAGAAGAAGGGAAGTGAGATAGGGAGGGGCGGGCAGCAAATACTGAGAGTCTGAATGAGCACATTTTTGCTGTGAACATCTGGGACTCAGTCCCTGTGGGGCACCTCTGACAGAGTGTATAGGACACACACCTCAGTTATCCCATAGGAGGGGTGAGGGAGCTGGGGTATTGATCCACCAAAAACGATGAAGGGTTATTCCCAGGCATGTTAGCTTCCTATCAATTCAGACCTGTGGCCACGTGGTCCATAGAAAGCTCCCAGGCAGAGCATCTTGGGTGTTTACCAGGGCTGGGACTAGACTGAGGTGCGTGAGGTGCACAGACTGATTCTTCCCTCTGCCTCAGGCTCCAGTACATCATGTTCACAGATCCCGTCTTCGTTAAAAATTTTGCCTTTTTATTCACCCTGGAGGTTTTGCATTCATTTTGATTATTTAATTTTTATTTATTTTTTGGCCATGCCACGCAGCATGTGGGATCCTGACCAGGGAGCAAACCTACACCCCTTGCAGTGGAAGCACAGAGTCTTAACCGGTGGACTGCCAGGGAAGTCCCCATTTTGATTATTTAAAACATTGCATTAAAATAATATTCATCTTGACTATTGAGTTCTTTGTTGCCCCCTTACATTTTGCTCTCTGTGATGAATGTCTCACTTCTCACCCTAGTTCCAGCCCTGGGGTTCATGGTCTGAGGCCAGCAGCCCCCGCAGGAGAGGACTCAGATGCCGGTTGCCGTATCAGAGTCAAGGCAGCCTCAGTTCTGCTGCAGTAACATGTGAGCCCCACGTCTCAGGGGCTTAGAACATCAGAGAGTTTTACTTCTCACTCAGCCACTGTCTGACATGTTGCAGGTTGCCCACTGCAGAAGGAAAAGGAACACAGCAGGGCCAGCACCAGTTCTTAAAGCTTCCGCCTGGAAGTGTCATAACTGCTCACTTTTTTTTTTTGCGGTACGCGGGCCTCTCACTGTTGTGGTCTCTCCCGTTGCAGAGCGCAGGCTCAGCGGCCATGGCTCACCGGCCTAGCCGCTCCGCGGCATGTGGGATCTCCCCGGACCGGGGCACAAACCCGCAACCCCTGCATCGGCAGGCGGACTCTCAACCACTGCGCCACCAGGGAAGCCCCACTGCTCACTTTTAATTGGCCAAAGCAAATCACATGGCCACACAAGTAGGCGGGGCAGTGCCGTCCTTCTGCTTGGAAGTAGAGAGGGCTGGGATGGTAGTGACAGAGCCCAGTGACCACTGTAGCAGCCCTGGGTGAGAGTGAGGAGGAGCTGGGTGTCTGAAACTAGGTGGGAAGGTCCAGGTGGGGATGGAAACGTATGAGGCTTCAGGATATAATTGGTATTGACTCCCTGGAGGGCCTGTCCCAGGCTTTGCCATCTGACAGACTCATGGGGCTGGTGGGTTCAGCCTCAGTCCCGCCTCCCACCCTGGATTTTTATTCAATGTAATGAAATACACATAACAAAATTTACCATCTTAACCGTTTTTGGTGTCCAGTTCAGTGGCATTAAGTGCATTCATAATGTACAACTGTCGCCACCATCCATCTCCAGAATTCTTTGCATCATCCCAAACTGATTCTGTCCCTGTTAAACAGTAAGTCCCCATTCCTCCCTCCCCCAGCCCCTGGCAACCACCATTCTGCTTTCTGTCTCTATGACTCTGACTACTCTATGTGCCTCATGTAAGTGGAGTCATATAGTATTTGTCTTTTTGTGACAGGCTCCTTTCACTCAACATAATGTCCTTAAGTTTCATCCAAGTTGTACCATGTGTCAGAATGTCCTTCCTTTTTTTTTTTTTATTTTTAAGTAGTAAAAATCACATAACATAAAATTGACCATCGTAACCATTTTAAGCGCACAGTTCAGCCGTGTTAAGTATATTCACACTGTAGTGCAATCAGCCTCTAGAACTTATACGTCTTGCAAAAGGTGTACTCTATACCCACTAAACGACTCCCCTCCCCAGCCCTCCTCTCAGCCCTTGGCAACCACTACTTTCTTCTACGAGTCTGACGACTTTAGTTACCTCACGTGAGTGGAATCATGCAATATTTGTCCTTTTGTGATTGGCTTATTTCACTTAGTGTAATGTCTTCATCCATGTTGTACCATGTGTTATAATTTCCTTCCTTTTAAAGGCTGGATAATATTCCATCGTGTAGGTGTACCATGTTTTGTTTATTCATTGATCCACTGATGGAAACGGGGTTGCTTCCACTTTGGGGCTATTATGAATAATGCTGTTATGAACATGGGTGTACAAATATCTCTTTGAGACCTTGCTTTCAAATTTGGGGGAGTGGGGAGTATATACAGCATCCCAGAAGTGGGATGCTCATTCTATGTTTAATTTTTTTTTCCAGGAACTGCCACACTCTTTTCCACAGCATTTGCACTATTTTATACTCCCACTAACGGTGCACGAGGGTTCCAATTTCCCCACGTCCTTGCCAACACTTGTTATTTTCTGTTTTCTTGATCGTAGCCAACCTAATGGGTGGGAGGGAGGTGGCATCTCACTGTGGTTTTGATTCACATTTCCCTGGCAATTAGTGATGTTGAGCATCTTCTCATGTGCTTAGTGGTCATTTGTTCCACCAGGGATTTTAACACCTTGGTTTCAAAGAAAGCCCAGGGCGTGGGTGCCAGTCTCTTTGTCAATGCCAGGGCCTCCTGGCCTCATGGGCTTCAGGCAGCCTGTGGGGTGCCCAGGGATGGATCCTTGAGCCAGGCAGAAACTGGGGGCGAGAGGCAGGCATGGTGGTGGCATCTTCACAAAGAGATTACTGCTGAGCTTCGTCACTTGGCACCAAGACCCACGCCAAAGGCCACGGAAAATCCCAGTGACACCCTCATCCCCAGATATGGGGATGCCGCCAGGAAATGATCTCAGAAAAGTCATTTCTCCAGCCACTCAGAAAAGACAGTGCTGTCTGCCCAGAGGGGCCCTTTCCCCTTCCCTCACCCCGGATCCCAGTGGCTTCACCTACAAGACAATTTTGGCTGACGCGGCACCACTCCTGCACACAGGACACAGGTCTGCTTCCCCATCCTCACCTCCTGCAGCATGGAGTTGATTGACAGCTCACAAGCGTCATTCATTCCTCTCTCCATCGACGACAGGTTGTTCCTTCAAGCAACTTTTCCTTTTTTTAATTCTTTTTTTGAAGATTTTTTTTAATATCTATTTTTATTTATTTGTTATTTTTATTTATTTTGGCTGTGCTGCGTCTTAGTTGTGGCATGCGGGATCTTTGTTGGGGGCATGTGGGGTCTTTTATAGTTGTGGCCTACGGGCTTCTTAGTTGCGGCATTTGGACTCCTAGTTGCCCACACGAACTCTCAGTTGCGGCATGCATGTGGGGTCTAGTTCCCTGACCAGGGATCGAACCCAGGCCCCCTGCACTGAGAGCACATAGTCTTACCCACTGGACCACCAGGGAAGTCCCCCGTTTTTAAATTCTTAATGAATTTATTTTGAAAGGAACCTTTTGCTGTACAGCTGAAACTAACACAAGATTGTAAATCAAATATACTTCAATAAAATTTAATTTCAAAAAAAGAGGAACTTTTATGCCACTGCCACAAAAGGAAAACAAGACCATTTCCATAAGTGGAGGGCAGCAGAAAAAAGAACTACATTGGCGGGGGCAGTGGGGAGGTGATATTAAAGTCAGCTAATGCTGCTGCCTTCGTAAGACTCAGAGCTGGGACCAGGGTGAAGACAGTGAGGCACTCAGGAGCAAAATTTAGGGGGTTGCTGGCTCTCAGGGCTGGGCCTCATTCCCAGGGGCCTGAGAGCCATGGCCTTGCCCTCTAGTCCAGCCATGGATCAAAGACTGCTCCATTCCTTGAAAAAAGAAAGAAAAAAAAAAAAGAAAGACAAAAAGGAAAATAAATGAAAATGGAAAGAGATTACTGAGGTGTTGAAAGGTGTCAAAAACAGCTCATGCAGCTCAATATCAAAAAAAAAACAAAAAAAAAAACAAAAAAAACAGGGCTTCCCTGGTGGCGCAAAGGGCTTCCCTGGTGGCGCAGTGGTTGAGAGTCCACCTGCCGATGCAGGGGACACGGGTTCGTGCCCCGGTCCGGGAAGATCCCACATGCCGCGGAGCAGCTGGGCCCGTGAGCCATGGCCGCTGAGCCTGCGCGTCCGGAGCCTGTGCTCCGCAACGGGAGAGGCCACAACAGGGAGAGGCCCGCATACCGCAAACAAAAACAAAAACAAAAACAAAACAAAAAAAACAACCCAATCCAAAAATGGGTGGAAGATCTAAATAGACATTTCCCCAAAGAAGGCATACAGATGGCCAACACGCACATGAAAAGATGCTCAGCATCGCTAATTATTGGAGAAACGCAAATCAAAACTACAGTGAAGGGCTTCCCTGGTGGCACAGTGGCTGAGAGTCCACCTGCCGATAAAAAAGGGGGCCTTCCCACACTGTTGGTGGGAATGTAAATTGATGCAGCCATTACAGAGAACAGTATGGAGGTTCCTCAAAAAAATAAAAATAGAGTTACCATATGATCCAGCAATAATAAGGCAGACAGAGAAAGGCAAATATCATATGACATTGCTTATATGTAGAATCTAAAAAAAAAACGATAAAAATGAACTTTTTTACAAAACTGAAATAGACCCACAGACATAGAAAACAAGGTTATGGTTACCAAAGGAGAAAGGCAGGGAGAGAGATAAATTAGGAGTTTGGGATTAACATATACACACTACTATATGTAAAATAGGTAAACAACAGGACCTACTGTATAGCATAGAGAACTATACTCAATATTTTATAATAATCTATATGGGAAAAGCATCTGAAAAAGAATAGATATATATATCTGAATCACTTTGCTGTACATCTAAAACTAACACAACATTGTAAATCAACTATACTTCACTTTTAAAAAAAGAAAGAAAAAAAGAAAAGTGTCAAAGATATAACTACAATAAACTCAGACTTTGACTATCATCCATGCAACCATTTTTTTTTTTAATTTATTTTTTGCTGCCTTGGGTCTTCGTTGTACTGCATGGGCTTCTCATTGCTGTGGCTTCTCTTGTTGCAGAGCACGGGCCCTAGAAGGTGTGGGCTTCAGTAGTTGTGGCTCGCGGGCTCTAGAGTGTAGGCTCAGTAGTTGTGGCGCACGGGCTTAGTTGCTCCGCGGCATGGGGATCTTCCCCGACCAGGGATCGAACCCTTGTGCCCTGCATTGGCAGATGGATTCTTAACCACTGTGCCACCAAGGAAGTCCCACGCAATCATTATTGAGCACAGCTGTGGACCAGGTGCTGTTAAAGGTACAGGGGACACAGCCTTGACCGCAGCAGGTGCACTGGAGTGGTGCGGACAATGAACAATGGATAAAACAAGTGGAGGATTCTGGTCCCCGCAGGCACTCAGAGGAGGCCCTCAGAGATTAGGGGAATAGGAAAAAACCCACATAGGGCTAACACTTTTCTCGCTGGTCAGCTTCCACACCTTGCTAGGTGTTAAAAATATTTTAAATGTCACCTCTGGCTTTATAGCTGCTGCACACAATATCACCCCGTGATCTCCCTGGACTTCTCTCCTATTTCTCTCCCCGCCTAGTCACTTGGCTTCAGCCACACAGGCCTCCTTGCTCTTCCACACCAGCCTCAGGGCCTTTGCACAGGCTGTTCCCTCTGTCTGGACGTCTCTTCCCCAGATCTCCATGGCTCCTCCCTCCTCACCTCCTTCAGGTGTTTCCTCAACTATCATCTCCGAGAGGCCTTCCCTGACCACCCTATTTAGTTCAGCAACCCCCCAGCACACACCCCCTTTCATTAACCTGCGTAATGTTCCCATTCCTAACATTCTCCGTAATTTCTTATTTATCATGTTCACAGTCCTCTCCTGTGATGAAACGTCAGCCCCACAAGGCAGAGATTTGGGTTTGGCTTGTTCACACCTGCACGCCCCCAGTACCTAGAACAGTATGCAATAACATAGCCTGGCATGCTAAGTTTGTTGAGTGAATGCATGACTGTCAGATCTGTAAAAGGGGGAACGTAATGCCTAATTCATCTCAGGGCAGTGGAAAGATGAAATGAGGGGAGACCTATGAGCCACAAAGGAGAAGTTGTGACAGGAGAGATACCCATGGTGGGGTTGGGGGAACACTGCCGTGACCAGCTCAGGATTTTTTGAAATTGGGGTGAGATTCACGTGACATAAAACAAACCATTTCAAAGTGAACAGCCCAGTGGCATTTAGTATATTCAACGATGTTGTGCAACTTCCACCCCTATCCATCTTGTAGCATGTATCAGAACTTCATTCTTCTTTATGGCTGAATAATGTTCCATCGTGTGGATGGACCACATTATTTATTTATTTGGTGGCGCCAGGTCTTAGTTGCGGCACGCAGGCTCCTTAGATGTGGCACGTGAACTCTTAGTTATGGCACGCATGTGGGATCTAGTTCCCTGACCAGGGATCGAACCCCAGCCCCCTGCATTGGGAATGCGGAGTCTTAACCACTGCGCCATCAGGGAAGTCCCTGGACCACAGTTTGTTTATCCGTTCATCCATCCATGGACGCTTGGGTTGTTTCCGCCCTTTGGCAGTCTCTAAACACACTACTACGAATGTGGGTGTCCAAGTGTGTGTTGGAGTTCCTGTTTTCAATTTTACCAGGTATCGACCTAAAAGTGTAAGTGCTAGCTCATAAGGTAACTCTATGTTTGACTTTTTGAGGAATTGCCAGACTGTTTGCCAGAGCTGTTGAAAGCAGACCCCCATCTGAGAGAAGACTGGAGATGGGTTTATTCCTCCCAAAGTCCCTGCCCAGAACACAGCACTTCTTTCCAGGACTGGTCATGACCATCAGCAGCATCTGTGGTCTCATAGTCCATAACCCTGGAAACCCGTGAGGTGGAGGCCCAGATGGAGAAAATGAGTCATGGGGAGAAATTGACGAGGGCACTTAGCCTAAACCACCTTCCTACCCCGCCTCACCCCACATTCCAGGACCCCCTTGCAGTGGCCCTGGGAGGTCGGAGTCCGCCCTCACTGGGCATTGTCGGCTCCCAGCCTGCGGCGCCCAGAAGCCCTTGCAGAATGGGGAATAAGCCAAGAGCTGTGAGAAAGAGGTGGAAACGGCAGCGAGACTTGTACACTGTTCCCAGCTCAGGACTGCAGACCTTCCTCTTGGAGGCTGCCACCCTTCCCCAGCTGTGCCTCCCCACCTCTGGCCACCTCCGGCTGTCTTTCTTTTGCTTCCTCTAAATGCTTCTCGTTAAAGCCTTTAAATATTTTAAAATTTCAAAATATTGTTTGCAGGGCCTGGTTCACAGAATTGATGATATGTCATTCTCATGACCATGGGTCTATCCATGACCCACTTTACTTTACTCATTAATTTTTTTTAATTCCATAAGGTATACCCACAAGCCCTCAACAAGAAGTGGGAGATGGCCCTGCCCCCTCCCGCCACCACCCTGAATTCTGTTTCTTATTTTCTCACTCCTTTATTTATTTTTATAATAATCACTTGTATTTTTATTTATTTATTTTTAATATTTATTTATTTGGTTGCACCGGGTCTTAGTTGCGGCAGGCAGTCTCCTTAGTTGCGGCTCCAGGGCTCCTTAGTTGCGGCTCGCCAGCTTCTTAGTTGTGGCTTGTGAACTCTCAGTGGTGGCATGCATGTGGGATCTAGTTCCCTGACCAGGGATCGAACCCAGGTCCCCTGCATTGGGAACGTGAAGTCTTACCCACTGTGCCTCCAGGGAAGTCCCACTCCTTTATTTTTTTAAGTTTTCTTCGACATGTTGGTATGCTGAAAACTTGTATCAATTTCTCTGTCTGAGCTTTATGACTCGGGTGGCTTTCAGATGGGCTTTGGGGACTTCTTTTTTGCTCAAGATTTGACTATGATCAAATCCATATCACAGGCTTTAAATATATTACCATTTTATTTGTCAATTACACCTCAATAAAGCTGGCGGGGGGTGGATAAAGATTCTACTATGAAACCTGTCCAGCTGCAAATTAAGATTTTTGCACTGCATCCAATTTTTAAAATGAAGAAAGGAGTGTGTTGCCAGGACCCAGCCATCTGGCAGCTGACCCCTGGGGTTCTTTTTCACAGCCGTGTAATATTCCACTGTTTCTCCAGTTGTTACTGAGGAAACATGAACGTTCTGTTAAAGTCTTAACAGCCATCTTGTTAGTGTGCTACCTTTAAAGAATCATTGGTGTTGTTCCTTTTAAGCAACTCGCCTCTCTGTTCCCTCTTACTTCCCCAAATCTTGGGGATCGCTGGGAGTGGGGGTAAAGTTGAGACACTTTGGGGTCTGGCTACCCCTGAGGAGCCCTCTCCGACCTGAGGCCATCGGCTGCCCTGTTGGCCCGGCAGCTGTTTATAAACCAGCTATTTATAGCCCCACCCCGCCCCCCAGCCCATGTCACTGCCCACTTCCTTGGGGCCACCAGTGAGCTCAGTGCTGATGGGGAAGGGGAAGTGGGTTGTTAGGTGCTGGGGTTTGTTTAGGGTTTGAGGGTGCCCTTAACAATTTCCTGAAGGCCTTCATTTCCTAGAAGCTGAGAACACAGAGGTGATAGCTCAACCTACTTTTCTTACCTCAGTCAGTTTGGGTGAGGGAGGAGGTGGAACAGGGCGCTGGGACACCGTGCCCCGTCCTTGGCCCTAAACGCAGCCCTCTAAGGCATCACAGCTTTGTGCTTCACTTCTCATTGGCTTTGGGCTGCTCCTCCACATCTTCCTCTATCCCCCATTCAAATGGGGTACAAAGTGCCCCTGAGACCCCCATAGCCCCAGCCCCTGGAGACTGAGAGGGCTGGGCAGTCTTGGGGGCCCGGGCTAAATAGGTGCTTGTGCAGTGCCCCCCAGCACTCTGCCCCAGGGCTGTGGCTCCAAATAGCTCAGCTTCTATATTTAGAAGTTTGCTCGGCAGTGCCAGGGAACTATAAATACGGCCCGGCTCTGCTGCTGCCTCCCAACTCCCCAGGCTGGGCCAGGCCAGGTGGGGGCCAGGGCTTAGGAGGATGCCAGCTGGGCCAGGGCTGAGTCTGCACCAGGAGTCCCTGGTCAGGTGGATTCTGGAGGCCTGGGCTCAAGGGAACCCAGGTGTCCAGACTGCAGGAGGAGACAATGGGCCCATTGTTGGGCCTTTCCCCAGGTTGAAGGCCATCAGTCTCTGGCCTCCCACCCCCTTCCCTCACTCCATGGGGTTTCCTGGCGCAGGGACAGCTGTCTGGCCTCACAATAGCTGTGCCGTCCTCCTGGAGCCAGCAGCTGGGCTCATCCGTGTGGGGGCTGGCCCGGCCCCTTCCTCTGCCATTGTCTCCCTTCCAGGGGGCTTCCTGTTATGCCCCCTCTACCCGAAGACCCCATCTGACCCCCTCTCTCAGCCTGGGCTTGCGAGGGTGCTGGGCATGGGCTGATGGCACAAGAAGCCAGGGGGCAGGACACTGGGGTCCCCTCGTCTCCCTCCCCACCGCAGAGGACAGCAAAGAAGAGGGTATCATCCTAAGAGCCACTGCTGTAGTTCACTGAGTGTCTAGTCTCAGCTACATCCCTGCCATCCACTCACTCCCTTATGATCTTCACCAGCCCTGCTGCGAGGTTCTGACCATTTCACAGATGGGGAAACTGAGGCCCAGAGAGGCCACATCACCCGCCCAAGACCACACAGTCCAAAACATAGGGAATTCTCTGGCAGTCCAGTGGTTAGGACTCCATCCTTCCACTGCAGGGGGCATGGGTTCGCTCCTTGGTCGGGGAACTAAGGTCCCATAAGCCATGAGGCGCAGCCAAAAAAAAAAAAAAAAAAGG
>NW_020175432.1:5861561-5890908 GCF_003031525.2 Neophocaena asiaeorientalis asiaeorientalis
AAAAAAAAAAAAAAAAAAAAATGAGGGGGCCCCAAAAAAAAAAAAAAAAAAAGGTACATGATCTCCCACAGCACCACTCTCATTTATTACTAAATAGATTTTAAAAAAATAAAAAGAGGAAGAGACTGGGTTTGCCCAGGACCTCTGATATGAGATGGTGGTGCCCTTTGACTGTGCATGTCATTTTACTACTCTGTGCCTCAGTTTCCCCATCTGCCAAATGGAAATCACAGCACCTGCCTTCTAGGCTACTGGGAAGATAAGTGAGTTCAATCCCTGCAAAATGATTAGAGGGCAGCCAGGCATACAGTGGGCGCTGGATGAATACTGTCATCCACTGTGATGATGTGTTACCATGGCAGTTATAAAAATAAAAATATAAATAGAATATAATAAATAATACTATCATTATGATTGGCTGACTAGTCCTGGATCTGCTACTTCCTAGCTGAGGAATCTCAGGCCAGTGGCCCAACCCCCCAGGTGCTGGTTTCCCATCTGAAAAACAGGGATGCGTGTCCCTACCTCACACTGTTGTGGAACAGAGGTGTCGAGATTGTCCAGGGCTTTGGGGCTGGAACTTCAGGGCAGAGGAAAGGGGGAGAAACACTGTGACACCTCAGCAGGGGCAAGATAATGAAGCCTGTAGTGGGCTTCCTTCAGTGGAGGGTAGTATTACTAATTATGCAGCCCTACTGGGTGCAGGCTTTGCTCTGGTTCTACAGAGACACAAATGGACCAAAGTCCTGTCCTCCAGGATGACAGTCTAGGGGGGGTAGGGGGCAGACAGTAAACAAATTAAGTAGGTAAATTTCGTGATGGGGGATGGCGAAGGGCTACAGAGAACTGAGAAAGTAGGGAATATTCAGAGGATTACATTTATGACATGGGGATGGGGGGTGGGGGGTTGGTCAGGGAACGTCTGGGCAAAAACATGAAGAGAGGAGGGAGCGAGCCATGAGGTTATCTAGTTGTCTGGGTAAGAGTGCTCCAGGCAGAGGGAACAGCCTGTGCAAAGGCCCTGAGGTCACCCCATGCCTGGTGTTTTCCATAAGGAAAACTGTAGCCAAGCTACCGAGGAGAGAGTGGGAGGAGGTGAGGGCAGGGAGGTGACAGCAGAGCAGGCCGGGCCTTATGGGCCGAGGAAGGACTTGGGGTTTGACTCCGAGTGAGGTGGGAGCCATGGAGGGTGTCTGAGCAGAGGAGGGATGAGATCTGACTCAGGTGTTCCCAGGCACCCTTGGGCCACTTGGAGGGGAAAGGAGTGGGGGATGGGGTGGGGGGGATGTCCCTCTTTGTGCCTTCCCCAATCCTTCTCTCCTATATCACTGGTTCCTTCCTTACCCTGCTCTGTGAGGCCAGTAGGCAGGAATTAAAATCCAATTCACCAGAAAGGAAAACTGAGTCCCAGGATGGTTAGACCTGCTCCAAGGGCCCAAGACACATCCCTGGGGGAGGAGAAGGCATGATTGCAACCCTTGGGCAGTGGTTCCCCCAGGCTGGAACCCCTACCCCGCAGCTTTTTCAAGCACCAGCTGTCAGACCTGTGGGCCTGTGGTGGGGGGAGGTAGGGGCATGTCCAGCCCTGGAATTTCCAGCTCTAAGGGAAAAAAGCCAAAAATCCACCTTGGGCCTTGTCTGGCCCCCTCCCCTCCCAGTCTCCTCCCATGTCCACTCCCCTCCCCCTGAGGAAACTGAGGCACAGAGAGACCTCAGTTACCCTGATAGGACCCCTTTTCATGCCCTGTCCAGGTCAAAGGGACAGGAAGAGCAGGAAGGGGTTAATTTTAGGACTGGGGGTGCTCCACCATCCCTGGGATAAGGCTTCTCTGCCTCTGGCCATGAGTGACCTTTTTTTTCCATGACTGCAATCCTAACCTTTTAAACTATTATGTACTTAATATTTTATTTAATTTTCTAAGCTGTTGCATCCTTGAATCCATTCATTTAAAAAAGAATCTTTATATTGATGTCCTGATTGGGAAACCCTTCTCATTGCCTCAAATAGTCTGTAAATTTACAAATAAATAAGAACACAAGGAACATGAACCATGGATTCTAGCCGGATAAACCTCAGGGCCACCAAGGTGTTAGCACCCAGTAGAGACTTTCTCCTGGACCTTGGGCTCATTGCAGGGACCTGGGGACTGAACTGCCTACCTGTGGATCTCTGCTTAGCCACTTGTTACCTGCACCTCAGTTTCCCCCTTCTGCAAAATGGGAATCATAGCAACACCTGCCTCGAAGGTATTTCGAGGAGTAAATGAGTTAAAATAGATAAAGAGATAACTCTAGGCAAATCAGGCCTGTCTCAGATTAAGTGCTTTCTAAATAATAGTGTTTTTTAAAACAAATGATCAGAAGGCTCGAGATAAACCAGTCACATGACTTATTTGAAAAGGAAACTACTCTCCTATCTTGTGATTCTCTGTTGATTAGTGCAGTGTCCAGGAATGCCCAAAATATAAGTTTCCTACCAGGTGAAACGCTGACCCAGAAAGGCCAGCTCCAGGAGCATGGTGGCCCCAAGATCCCGCAGTTTCTCTTCTTGGCATCAGCCTGGCATCCGTGAGGGCCCCTTTGTGCCCCTCCCCCAGCTCTTCTTTGGACTCTGGCCTCTCTGTGTCTCAGTTTCTCCATCTGGAAAACAGAGGAGGAAGGTCCTGTTAGCTCAGAGGCTGGCCCTGGAGACTCAGCTCGACGAGGCAGCGAGCACAGGGTGGTCCCCCAACGTGGGTGCCCTGAGCTATTATTTCTGACGTGGCTCCTCCCCAACCTCAATGCCAGACAAGGCAAGACTTCCTCCTTGGGCCTGGGATCAGCCAAGCCGAGTACACAGGGGCCAGAGAGTTCAGACACTCAACGGGCAGCTTGTGCCTCTATGCCACGTTTGAGTGTGTGTGTGTGTGTGTGTGTGTGTGTGTGTGCCCGCACGCGCAACACACAGCGCCCCTGGGTCTGTGTTTTCACTGCACTTTCCTGTTGGTTTTCAGCTCCAGGGAGGGCCCTGGGCCAGTGGCTGCCCCGCCTTTATAAAGGGCTGGCGGGCCTTGGGGAAGCCTGCACAGCTGCCCAGCCTGGAGACACAGAGAAGCCCTGCCCTAACTTCTGCTTTCCCTGCGGGCAGCTTAGACCATGGGAGGCCCCCACAGCGTTGCCTTGTTCGTCTTTCACGGTGAGAATTTTGCGGCCCCGTGGGGTGGGGGGCAGGCAGCAAGGGAGCCCCTGACAGCACCATGTGGTGCTCCGGCCCCCTCTTCCCCAGGGAGAAACGCAAAGTGCGGTTGGCAGCTCTGGGGCCAGGCCCGGAGGAAGCCACATGGTCAGGCAGGGGCTGAGGGCACATGGGGAGAGGGGCTGCTAGTGCCCAGCACCCCCAAGGTGTGGCAGGATCCCTCAGGTTGCTCTAAGAGCCTGCCCCCTCTCCCAGAGAAATCTCTGCGCTCTCTACTGGAGCCACTCCGGGGGCTGCTCCCAAAGCGGGGAAACAGGTTTGGGGAAGGAGAGGGGAAAAAAGCGAGTGCTGGGACTCCTGAAGACAGCCGGGCATAGGGGAGCGCTGCGGGGCTGGAGGGCTGGGGGGTTGGGGTGGGACCTCCCCATTGAGGGGGTACCCCCAACCTGTCCCCCACTGTCTCGGTGGCGTGGGGCAGCCCCAGAGACCCTCATTCTGGCTCGCCTGGGCCCAGCTTGGACTCAGCTGTGGGTGGAAAGGACTTTGCCAGTGGACGGTTTGAACTTGACGTTTGCTGCGACTTCCCCAGGGCCTCCCTTCCCGCCCCACCCAGGGTGGCTCTACCGGTTATCGTGGGCAGCTGGTTGCCAGGGCAACCAAGCAACAAAGAGAATGAAGAAATGGCATTTGGGGTACCAACCAGAGCTTCCCCAGGCCACAGGGACGGGCTTCCCTGTGCTGGCCCGGGATGGCAGGCGTGAGCCCAGTGGCTCCCAGACTGGGAAGCAAGAAACTGGAATCTGTGTGGGGTACACCTGATGGGGGGGCGGTGTGTCACCGGAGCCAGATCTCGCAGCCCCTGAATCTCACTTTCCACATCTGTAAAATGTGGCAAGACTGGTCTTCACTTTATAGGGCTGTGTTAAAGGTTAACTGAGTTCGCATGCCAACTATTCCCGGTTCACAGAATTAAGTAAACAGAATTAAGTAATTTATTATTATTTCACTGGCTGGTCTGGGGGGTAGACTGGGGGGTCCTTTGCAGGAGGATCAAGGAGAGGATGACCGCCCCATCCCCACCCCAGGAATCTTATGCCTCAGGGCTCGGCGGGGGGAATGCAAACCAGATGGGACTGGGAGCAGATGACCAGCCGCTCCACTCCCAGCTCCTGTTTGGGCGACTTCCAAGGACCCAGATGGAGAAGTCCTGGCCCAAGAGCCTCCGTGGTGGGGGAGCAGTGCCCAGCCTAGGCAGAGGTCACAGGGCACAAAACAACCGTCCCATCCCCCTGCAGCATCTGGGGACCTTGACCCCATCAATTCCACCTTTTCCAAGCTCCTCTGTTCACCAGATTCTTCCTGAATCTTTTTCTGGGCTTCAAGCCTCAGTCTGTCCATCAGCAGAATGGACACAAACAGGGCAGTTGTGAACGTGAAAGTTGCTACTGGGGACTTTGGGAGCTGGGGACAAATCAGCCCAGGTCCCATCCTACCAGGGAAGGCCATTTTGTGGTGTGTCATGCAAAGAGGAACTGAGCCCCAGCCAAGGGGGAGACTAGCCAAGCCCGGTGACCAGAGAGAAGGACGAGAGAAGTCATCACACGAGGGAGGGGAAGGACATTCCAGCCTCAGTTTACCCTGGCTGGGAGTGCTTCTGGGAGGGACTCTTGCCCACCGCCAGCCTGAGGGGTATCAAGTTTGGACCTAGGGGCTGAGTGGTCAGGGGACCCTCCAGCCTGCACCCTTGACAGCCCCACACCCCAGAATTCCCCTGGGAGCTCCCTCCAAAGGCAACGAGCTATGAGTCATCCGTTCCCTTGGCCCAGGAAGTGACTCATGCCTGCCCTTCCTCCCGGCCCCCATCCCTCCGCCCACCGCCCCTTTTGGGTCTCCCTGGATTGTTGGGGTCTGCATTGCCTCCCCGGCATTCCCACGTGGGCAGGGACTGGACGCCTCCCCCAAGCCCTCCCCATGCCTCCACCTGTTGCTGAGCTGCCCTCACCCCCTCACTCCCTTTCCCTCTGTTTCCATCCCACCCCCTTTCTAATTGTTTTTCTCTATCTTGCTCTCAATCTCCATATCTGTGTCTCCCTGTCCAATCTCTGCCATTTCTGTCTCTCTCTTAGTGTCCTGTTTCTCTGTCCCTCTCTATCACTGTATTAACTTCTGTTTCTCTCCATCTGTCTCTCCTCATCTCTCTGTCTCTGTTTCTTTTTTTTTTTTTTTCTTTTCAGTATGCGGGCCTCTCACTGTTGTGGCCTCTCCCGCTCCGGATGCGCAGACTCAGCGGCCATGGCTCACGGCATGTGGGATCTTCCCGGACCGGGGCACGAACCCGTGTCCCCTGCATCGGCAGGCAGACTCTCAACCACTGCGCCACCAGGGAAGCCCTCTGTCTCTGTTTCTTTCTCCCTCTCTCTCATCTCTGTTTTCTCTCCATCTCTGTCTTCTTGTCTGTCTGTCTCTGGTGAACCGTGAGGAGATCCCCATCTCTAAAGCCCCTGATGACCTGAGGAGGCCCCGAGAGTGGGGTGCCCCTGAGCAGCAGGTACAGCCGGGGAGGAGGCTGTACCTGTTACGATGTCACCCCCAACGTGAGCCCACAGCATCTTCCTGTGTGCAGGGGAGGCTAGGGTGAAATGTCACCACTGGGTCTCAAGACAGCCATCAGGGCTGACAGATATCGTGGGCGTGGTGTGCATGCACCTGCGTCCCCAAGGACGGGTGTTTGGGCTGGAGGATCTTAGATTCGGGGGGTGGGGAGGATCTGAGAAAACACCCAGTCCTTTTCCTCCAACCCCCTCATTCTTACACAGAGAAACGTTGCACGGGGAACTTTACTCAATATTCTGCGATAACCTCTATGAGAAAAGAATCTGAAAAAGAATGAATACATGTAGGACTTCCCGGGCGGTCCAGTGGTTAAGATTCTGCGCTTCCACTTCAGGGGGCGTGGGTTCGATCCCTGGTCGGGGAACTAAGATTCCACATTCTTCGCGGTGCAGCCAAAAAGAAAAAAAGAATGAATATATGTATATGTGTAACTGAATCACTTTGCTGTATGCCTGAAATTAACACAACATTGTAAATCAACTATAATCCCATATAATTTTTTTTCAAAAAGAAAAGAAACGTTGATGACAGTAAACACTTTGACACACCAGGTGATATTCGGAGGCTTACTTCTCACACTACTCTAGGAAATGGGTCCCGTCACCATCCCCATTCTACAAAAGGGGAAGCTGAGGCTCTGAGAGATGAGGTAACCTGACCACAGTCCAGAATTTGAACTGTGGCTGCCAGGTTCCAGTCTGTTTACTGAACTGTTGCCGACAGAGCCCACAGGTCCGCGGGAGCCAGGACCCCCTCGGTGCTTGGGCCCCTTCTCCATCCCTCAGTTTCTGAAACCCACCTCCAGGTGACAGGTGGCAGAGCCTCTGGCCATGGGTGTCCAATCTCTGGGAGGTGCCACGTACTCACTCTCTCCTTGAGCAACGGACAGAGCCCAAGCCTGGGAGGGGCCAACAGCCCCCTTTCCACAGTTGCTTTGCTCTTAGCATTGCATCTGCCCTTCCCTGCTCTGGTGACCCCCTTGACCCTCCCCTTCTCTGTTCCAGTGCTGTGTGTCTTGCTGACTCTGTCGGAAGCTGGGTCCCAGAACACCACGGGTGAGTCTGCTGGGAGCAACTCAGTCCACAGCCGGAGCCTGGGGAAGGGGCCCTAGACCCTCACCCACCCTCCCTCAGCCCAAACAAGAGAGAGGCCTGTTGCAGGGGGAAGGCCAGGGTCATGCCTCCCCAACACCCCTTCTTATGGAGATGATCCTGCCCCCCTCCCCAGCCCCTGACTCAGCCCTCACGTTCTGACCAAGGTCTCCATCCCCACAGCCTGTGCTAGGCCGTGCCCTGCAAACTCCTCATGTGTCCGTGATACCTTCTGCCGCTGCGCTCCGGGATTCAGTCCTTCATCTGGGGAGACCTTCACCAATTTCTTCGGCAGCTGTGATGGTACAGAGGCTTGGGGGTGATGGAGGGACATGCAGAGATTGTGGGGTACAGTCCAATGCCCGTGGGGGGACATGGGTGTTGGTTGGGGGCTTCAGCCTTTCTCCTCAGGACCATCATCAAGGACCGAAAAAAGAGAAAGGAAAAGCTATGAGAGAGGTGGAGAGATGAGACATGAATAAACATGGCCTCCTGGAGAGAGAGGAGCTGGGTCTCCAGGAGTCTGGAGTCTGTGCCTCAGTTTGCCCTTTCAGGACTGAGGAGGGGGGTGCAGAGCTTCCACCCACCCCCTGCTTCAGCACTTCCCACTGTGTCCCAATCTGGGGTGCCGGCCAGAGGGCCAAGAAGAGCAGAGCTGATTGCACAAGCTTCAGGAATGGCTTGCTCCAGCCGCAGCCCAGCCTCAGCAGTATTGCCTGAGAGTCTAATTCTTTCTAAAAAGACACTGATTAGCCATCAGGACCAGTGCTGGGGAGCCAGGTAGGGGATGGGGATCTCTGCCCTGACCAAACTCACGCCTTTGGGAGGTGACCCTTTGCCCTGCTGTGTTCCAGACATCAACGAGTGCGGACCACCCTTGACAGTGTCCTGTGGAAAATTAGCAGACTGCCAGAACACGGAAGGGGGCTATTACTGCATGTGCAGCCCAGGATATGAGCTTATTTCTGGGGCAACAATGTTCAAGAATGAGAGTGAGAACACGTGTCGAGGTAAGAATGACCCTGCATCTTCCACTTCTCCATCCATGAGGTTTGGGGTCACCCAAATACTGAGTCATTCCTGTAGCATCCAGGGGTCAGGGCTTTGGTTACAGGTGTAGCACCCAGGTCTGAGTTGGGACAGATGTACCTGTGCCTTTCCCATCTGCACAGAGAGGCAGGGCGGCATGAGCCAGGGACCCAAATCCTGGCTTTGCCACCTGATAGCTGTGTGTGTGACACTGGCAAGGATACTTATTCAGAAATCACCGTTAACATGTGGGATGTGATAATACTATTGTGAGTGTATGGGGTTTTTTGTTTTTGTTTTTTTTTTTTTGCGGTACGCGGGCCTCTCACTGCCGTGGCCTCTCCCGTTGCGGAGCACAGGCTCCGGACGCGCAGGCTCAGCGGCCATGGCTCACGGGCCCAGCCGCTCCGCGGCATGTGGGATCTTCCCGGACCGGGGCACGAACCCGTGTCCCCTGCATCGGCAGGCGGACTCCCAACCACTGCGCCACCAGGGAAGCCCTGTTTTGTTTTTTTAGAGTCTCTATCTTTTACAGATAAAAACAAAAGGAGCTTTGCCTTTTATTAACTGTGTGATTTTGGACAAGTTACTTCACCTCTCTGTGCCTCGGTTTACCCATCTGTAAAAAGGGGGTGACCAATGGCGCTTATTACCTCATAGAATTGCCAGGAAGGTATAGGAGATCACAAAACACAAAACAGTGACGGCTGTTGGGTTTTTAAATTATAATGATTATGATTTAATGTACCCTTTCCAGGATGGGCATCCCTGTGGTTCATGCCCCACGGTGGGTGCTCGCGAGCAGCTGTCCCAGTCCATCCCTTTACCAGGGACCCCGGAGGAGCCTGGTCTCCACACATCACCAGGTTTTGCCCCCTTTCCAGAGGGGGCAGGCAGGCAGGGAAAGGGGCAGATGGGGCCAGCAGTGGACAGACAGGAGCCACGACTCCAGAGAGGGGTCCAGAGAGGGGTCCAGAGAGGGGATTAGACACGAATACTGAGGACGGGGAGGGGAAGGTGGGAGGTGAGGAGGAGGTTGAACCCAGGGTTCAGAGGACTCTGAGTAGGGTCCACAGGTCCACCCTGCTGCTACCTTGGTCCCAGCGCCTTCCCTCCTGCCCTGCAGAGGGAGGGCGGCAGAGCCTCCCTGGTGGGAGGGAAGAGAGGACCTGCATCTATGTGGAGGTGCTGCTGGTCCACAGGGGCCTCTGTGGGGGTATGCTGTGCTTGAAACATGTGGCCTGGCCAGAGCCTTCACGTGAACTGGAAAAATGTCCCTGATCTCCAAGGTGAATACTGTGTGTTTAGGGAATGGAGAGTGAGCTGGTTTTCCTCTCCCACTTGCCTCCTTGGCTGGACACCCTTGTGCAGTCAGCAACCTGCACAACTGTACATGGTGGTCTTGGAACCCACTCAGTGTGCCTTGGCTGGGGGTGCCACCCACCCACTGTTGTGAGCCCCTGCAGAGACACGGATGAACAAGAGTGAGGTGTGAGAGGGAGCTCTACGGACCTCAAGGAGGGTGACTGCGAGAGAGCAGCCTGCTGGTTTGGACCAGAGTTTGCTGCCTGAAGACCTAGCTCTGTGACTGGCTCAGCTGGACTGTCTGTGCACCCCTTCCTCAGCATTCCAACCTTTGCCACACCTGAGGATGTGTCCGCCCGTGTCCTGGCCGTGGGGTCTGCTACGGGCAGGAGACACGGGCTGCTCCCTGGGTTCCTCATCCCACTTTCTCCAGGCATCAGAGGGCCATCTTGTGCACCTACCTCATCTCCCAACCCTCTCTGAACCCCAAGGCTCAGAACCCTTTGCAGAGGGTCACTTCCAGATGTTTGGAACATCCCCCCGGCCACCTGGCATCTTATTTGCATGAAACAAAAGAGTGGCTGGCATTCAAGATACTCAATGAGGTCACAGCACCGTGTGTTCCAGCACAATATCTGCCCTCTTCGCCGCTCTTAGTGACTGCTGGGAGGAGACCTGCCCTCTGGGGCCCTCTCAGACCCCCTGGGCCATGGTGGACCCTGGGACCCTGTCCAGAAATGCGGGAGGAGGGAGATTCAAGGACAGGTCCACCGTCCCTGGCCAGCCCTGCCCTGGCTCAGCAACCTGCCTGGAAAAGATGCCTCCTGGCACCCTGACCCCAATTCTCAGCCACTCAGCTTCCATCTATTTCCCCACACAAGGCTCCACCCTGACCCTCCCCAGTAATTCCAGTTCACGGACCTGAGGCAGCTCTGATGACTGGGGCCTGGGAGGACGTTGTGTCAGGGGTGGGCAGGGTGACATCGAGCCCCCAGCACACTGGAAGAATCAGATGAACAAAGAGGCTCCCATCTGGAGCAGATGACAGGAGAGGTTGTCATCAGGGACCATTGCCCCTGGCCTGACCCTCTACTGAAGAGATCAACCCAGGCCCCACGATGACCCAGACCACTTGGGGACAGAAGACGGAGGCTGAGCCCCACTCAGCAGGGTCCACAGGTCTACGTCCCAGGTGAGAGGCCAAGGGCCAAGATGACAGAAACACCTGCCACCCTTCATGCATGACACCTGCTCCCTGCTCCAGCCACCCAGCCATTGCCCACTGCAGGCCTTGCTCAGACGTGGATTCTCACCACTTCCTGCCAATCTAGGCGATGCCTTCGTGGGAATCAGAAAAAGGCACCTTCAGAGGCCCAAGGCTGCCTGGCCAGACATCAGCCCCACTGTCCAGCACAGCCTGGTGCCCACTGTCCAGATGGCCCTGGCCTTTCCGGCATCACCCCCATTTTCTGTGCCACTGCCCAGAAGCCTCGTCCTTGAGGGGCGTGGCTCAGGGGTGGGTCTTGGTGCATCTCCATGGAGCTGGAGTCTCAGAGTTAGCGTGGACAGGAGAGTGCTGTCCCGCCAGGGTCACCAGGATCCAAGGAGAACTCATCTGACAGCACTCACTCTGGGGGAGTCAGGACAAAGTCCGTCACCGAGAGCCAAGATGGGGCCTCCCTGCTCAGGGAACACAGCATTTCTCCTGCACTCGGTTCCCAGGAAGGCACGCCCAGGCCTTTGTCCAAATCCTTAGGCTGGGACACAAGCAGCTGTGATGTCCCCACCACAGCTGGGAGCTTCCCAGGGAGGCTGAGAGAGCCAGAGCCGGCAGACAGGGGAGGACTTGGGTCACTCCTGGCCACATCTGGACAACAGAATATCTGGGCCACCATGCTCACCCACAGGATGTCTCCATGTGAATTAGAAAAGACCCACTCACCGAGGGAGAGAGAGCGGGCCCGGGAGGCTGTCCACAGCTGCAGGCATCCATCATCCTCTCACCTCCCTTGCAGATGTGGATGAATGTCAGCAGAGACCCAAAGTCTGTAAAGGCCGCAGTCTCTGCATCAACACGCAGGGCAGCTACCTCTGCCAGTGCCCACCTGGCTTGAAGCTCAACCTGGAGGACCCAAGACATTGCACAGGTAGAGGCCCTGGGAAGACAGTGTGAGGCTGGCCTGGAGCTGAAGAAGGAGTCGAGGCGGTCCGTGGAGCCTGAGGAGGAGGGAGAAGAGCCTCAGGTTCCTGCAATGCCAAGGGCCTGCCGGGGCCCTGCCCAAGGATTCGCCTCCCCGAAAGGTCCCACCACAGGCCAGGGAGGCGGCAGAGCCTTCTGGGCCTGGGGTTCCCTTGTGGAGTTCCCTGTCTCTGTGAACATCCCCAGACCTCGCCCCTTCCTCATCTGTCACATTCGAGCAGAGGAAGCTGTCACTTCCTGTTCCCAGAAGGGGAACCTCAGTCCAGGGCTGGACTGTCAGACCCCATGACTCAGTCTCCCTCCTGGTTTTACTATAAAGTGGGGACCATGGTCCCTGCCACGCCCATCTTGCAGGGAGGCTACCTTAAGGTGCTTTGAGGGTGAAGTTGAAGGTCACCAGGTGATGGCACGTGCAATCACAGTGGGGTCCTTGGTGCTGGGCAGTGATAAGCGGATACAGTGAGAAGTGGAAGTTGGGGGGCGCCTGACCCTCTGGCTTTGTCCTCAGATGTGAATGAATGTACCTTGGGGAGAAACCCATGCCACAACTCCAGCCACTGCTTCAACCTCGTGGGCACCTATAAGTGCCACTGCCGTCCAGGCTGGAAGCCAATTCCTGGGGCCCCCAGCAGCCCAAACAACACTGTCTGTGAAGGTTCAGAGCTCAGATGCTATGTTCTTGGAGACCCACACTTAAAACATCTGATCACATATTCAGTGACACCCACCCAAACCAAACAGAAAGAATGCTGGGGGAGCCCTGCTGTGCCAGGCATTAATTCTTTTGGGGCTAAATGTCAAAACATCTGGGGGTCCTGGAGAAGGAGCTGGGGTGCCAAGAGAAAAGCTCCCAGGGACTCCAGGCAGCAGCTAATAACTGAGACGAAGACACTTCAGTATTTTCACAACCTGCCTATCTGTATGGGGCCCACCTGCTATGTGTCAGAACTCTGCACACTTCCCATAAATAACCTCAGCGTCCACCGTTCGATGATGTGCAGTCACCGGGTGGCATCACCTCCGGGCGTGGGAGGGGGCACTAATATGGGAAAAAGAGGGGCACAGAGAGGAGAGGGGCCTCATCAGGGCTGGGACAGAGCCAGACCCCCTTCTTCGTGTCCCCAGATATGGATGAGTGCAGCTCCAGGCAGCATCAGTGTCACAACTCCACCATCTGCGTCAACACCGTGGGTTCATACACGTGTCACTGCCGCCAAGGCTGGGTGCCCAAACCCGGATTCCAGGATGAGCAAATGGGCACCATCTGCGAAGGTACCTGTCCTGACCTGACCCCAGACCCCCTCCTACAACAAGCACAGACACTCTCACACCTAATGAACTGCTGTCCTGTCCCCTGCAGAGATCTCCTTCCCCACCTGGACCGCACCCCCTGAAATCAAGAGCCAGGTGAGTGGCCTCAGCAGGGAACAGGAGACAGGAAATCTTCCACCCAGCTCACCCTGTCCACCCATTTTCCCCAAGCTCCCCCATCCAGGATGAGGTTCTCTGACCCCCCTTCTCTCCCCTCTCTCCAGAGTCTCTCTGGCTTCTTTGAAAGAGTCCAGAAAATGAGCATAGACTTCAAGTCAGCCTTTCCTCAGGAAACCATCCAGGTAAGGGCAGGCCCTGGGGGGGAACCCCAGGACAGTGTGGGGTGGCTGGAGGTTGCTTCAGTGTGAGTGGAGATGCCCAAGCAGGGGCCTCTGTGTCTGTATGCACAATATATACACACACCATATATATACATTGTACAAACACAGACATACATACACACCCCAAAATGTACACACACACACACACACACACACACACACACACATTTGAGAGGGATATAATGGCAATAGAACGAAGCAGTTGAGAATTTCACCTCTGGAGCCAGGCCTCAAGGTTCAAATACACCCCATCCTACCCGCTGCCACTTCCTGCTGTGTGACCTCAGGCAAGTGACTCCCCCTCTCTGGGCCTGTCTCCTCACTTCATAAATGGTGCCTGCTTCATACAGGTGGTGAAAAGGTTTAAATGAACTAATAGAAGTAAGGCTCAAAGAATAGTGCCTGGCACACAGTATAAGCAGTATACGTAAGTTTTGGCATATGTCCTTAGCCTGGTAGAAATATTGAGCCCCTAAAAAATAATAATAATAACTTTTAAAAAGAGAAATATGTGAGGAACTTCCCTGGTGGTCCAGTGGGTAACACTCCACACTCCCAATGCAGGGGGCCTGGGTTCCCTGGTTGAGGAACGAGATCCCGCATGCATGCCGCAACTCGTAAGAGTCCTCATGCCCCAACTAAAGATGCCGCATGCCGTACAAAGATCCCACGTGCTGCAACCAAGACCCGGCGCAGCCAAAATAAATAAATAAGTATTAAAAAAAGAGAGAGAGAGAGAAACATGTGAGCCCCTTGTATCATTTAAAATTTTCCTGTAGCTACATTTTTAAAATATAAAAGTAGGGCTTCCCTGGTGGCACAGTGTTTGAGAGTCCGCCTGCCGATGCAGGGGACACAGGTTCGCGCCCCGGTCCGGGAAGATCCCACATGCCACGGAGCGGCTAGGCCCGTGAGCCACGGCCGCTGAGCCTGCGCGTCCGGAGCCTGTGCTCTGCAACGGGAGAGGCCACAACAGTGAGAGGCCCACATACCGCAAAATAAAAAAAAAGAATAATAAAATAAGATATAAAAGTAAAGAATAAATTTAAGAGTAAAAGTAAACAAGTGAAATTAATGTGAAAATTGCATATAACCCAATAGATTCAAACTATTACCATTTCAACGTGGAGCCATATTTCAAGCGACACCTGTGGCTCGTGGCAACTGTTCTGGGGCAGTGCAGACTTAGAAAAGGGCCTGTGCCTCATAAATGTTAAGCGCTGTCGTTGTTATAATACGTGCACACAGGCATATACTCAGTCCCCTTACTTGTCTTCTGGCTACTGCAGTGTCTTGAAGATTCCCCTGTGTCTGTCCCCCAGGCAACCCAGGTGGTTCTCCAGTGTGTACCCCAGTTGTGGGGGCGGGGTGAGGGGAGGTGAGATCAGGGTCCTTCAGGCAGCCCCTGTGGTGCAATGACCCAGCAGCTGTCACCCAACACCCACAGTACCTCATCATGTCACTGGATGACCTGTTGAAAACCCCAGGGGACCTGGAGGCCTTGGACCTGTCTTCCAGGCACCACACAGCCACCTACCTGTTCTCAGGCCTCGAACAAATCCTGAGGACCCTGGCCAAAGCCATGTCTGAAGGCTCCTTCATCTACCATTCTCCTGGGGACACAGGTGAGATCCCGTCCTGCTCCGCCCCAGCCCCGGGCCCCCCCTCATACACCCAGAGCTCCTGATCACTGCCCCCTGTCCCCTCAGAGTTGTCCCTGATGGTCCAGAAGCAGGGGAACGGAAACATCACCGTGGGCCAGAGCCAGGCACGGATGCTGCTGGACTGGGCCGTGGCAGCTGGAGCCGAGAAGTCCGGTAATGGCAGGATCCGGAGTGGGCATCTGAGGGAGAGGGATGGAGAAGCTGGGATATGGCTAGGGGTGAGATTCCGAATATGCAGCAACTGAAAACTGACCCATGGGGAGGGACTCCAGGCATCACAGTGGACTGGTGAGCCTGAATTAGACATCTTAGGAGGGAGGATGGGGCACAGAAGGAAGCAGAGCAGAAGGTAGCCAGCGTGTCTGTCCCCCAGGCCCCACCGTGGTAGGAATCCTTTCCAGCCCGAACATGCAGAAATTGCTGGCCAACGCCTCTTTGGACCTGGACTTGGAGAAGCAAACCGAGCTGGAAGAGATCTACGAAAGTCCTGTCCGCGGCACCCAGCTCAGGCTTCTTTCAGCCGTCAACTTGGTCTTTCTAAGCAACACGAACACAGATAAACTCAACTCCAAGGTCACCTTCACCTTCTCCCACCCTGTGAGTCCTTGGGTGGGGAGGGGGGTTCAGCCCTACTGCTCACCCCATGGCCAAGGTCACCGTGGTCCCTCTGCAGCCTTTGTTTCCCCACTTCCACCCACTCTGCTCCTTCCTTACAGGTATCTCAGGGCCTTTGCACTTGCTGTGCCCTCTGCCTGGGACAACTTTCCTCCACATGACTCAGTCCTTTACCTGTCTCCAGTCTTTGTTCAAATGTCACCTCCTTTTCTAGGCCTTCCCTGACCTGCTTATTTTAAATTACAATCTGTAATCACACCCCACCTTTCCCCTTTGCTCTTTTCTTTCTTTCTTTTGCACTCAGCACCTTCTAACACACCACCTAGTTTACTTATTGAAAATTTATTAGGTTTATTATTTTCTATCTGTCTCCCCCACTAGTATGTCAGCCCCAGAAGGACAGGGACTTGTGTCTGCCCTGTTTACTCCCGTGTCCCCTGGCCTGACACACACAGTAGGTGCTCAGTAGACAAATGCCAAATGAAAAACAGCCCTCTTTGGGTTCAACCCAAGCCCAGTACCCAAGAGTGGGCTCCAGGCTAACCTCTACCACCGCCCCTACCTGCTCACAGTGGGAGATGCCCGGGACAAGGAAGGAGCTGATCTGCGCCTTCTGGAGGAATGACAGCAACAGGAGAGGGTACTGGGCCACCTCGGGCTGCCAGACGCTGGGCAGCGGGAATGGCAGCACCACCTGCCAATGCAATCATCTGAGCAGCTTTGCCATCCTCATGGCCCACTACGATGTGGAGGTGAGCAGACCAGGAGCCATCCGCAAAAGCCCACAGGTGGCACGGCTGGCTTCGGTGAGACAGGCAGCTGGTTCTTGGGGGTACGGTCCACCTGATTCTGTATGGTTGCACAGCCCAGGCGGCCCTACACCACACCTCCCAGCCCCTTCCCTGGGACCCCCCCAGACCTCCACATGACCCAGCAACTAAACAGAGTGGCCTGGCACTGCAGGCCCTGCTCCAGCCGGTGCCCCTCTGACTGCTCACCCCCTAACAAGTTGTTAAATATCCCTAAAAGCTCCTGAGGGAGCACAACTTTCTGTATGTGGCCTCAGAGGGATCCATAGATACGCTGGGCCATGTGAATACCTGGAATGGGCCAGGCAGAGTAGGGGAGGCTGGTGGTCCAGGCCCAAGGCCCAGGAAGGACAAAAATGTGGGTTTTGAGGAGCTCATAGGTGTGGCCAGGTGTAGGAGGGGCAAGAGATGAGATAGAGATGAGGGTCAGAGAGATGGGCTCATCAGTGTTGGGAAAGAAGGTTGCAGCCATCGAGGCCTCACTGGGGACCTTCTCAGGAGAGCTGTCTGGGTGTGTAGTGGAGAAGCCCATCCGGAAGAACTAGGGATCCCTGCTGCACCCATGGGGGTGGGGGTGGCGGTATTTAGGATGAGACACAGCAGGTTTACTCAGATGTTGATGGTAGAAGAGATGGGGGGGAGATGAGCCACCTGATCAGAGTCCTACAGGCCAGGTCCCAGGTGCCTGTTGGTGGTGGGGCCCACAAGGAGGGCAGGAAGGCCTCAGAGCACTAATCGAGTCCCGCCCACCCCGTCCTGCATCCAGGACTGGAAGCTGTCCCTGATCACCAAGGTGGGACTGGCTTTGTCGCTGGTCTGCCTGCTGCTGTGCATTCTCACCTTCCTGCTGGTGCGGCCCATCCAGGGCTCGCGCACCACGGTGCACCTGCACCTCTGCATCTGCCTCTTCGTGGGCTCTACCATCTTCCTGGCGGGCATCGAGAACGAAGGCGGCCAGGTGAGGCCCCGCCCCGTGGAAAGCCCCACTCTCGCCTGAGCGCTAGACTTACCTGCGAGGGCCCTGAGTGGAACAGCCCCGCCCACTCCCAGCTGGGTCCGGTGGTCGGGCCCGGGAAGCCCAGGGCCCCGCCCATTCGCCCGCTTTAAACCCCGCACGGCCACGCCCTGACTCCGCCTGCCATCCGGCGTCGGGCCCGCCCATCGCTGACGTCACCCACCCCTCCGTCCCTCCGCCCCGCCCCCGCCCCGCAGGTTGGGCTGCGCTGCCGCCTGGTCGCCGCGATGCTGCACTACAGATTCCTGGCCGCCTTCTGCTGGATGAGCCTCGAGGGCGTGGAGCTCTACTTCCTCGTGGTGCGCGTGTTCCAAGGCCAAGGCCTGAGAAAGCGCTGGCTGTGCCTGATCGGCTACGGCGTGCCGCTGTTCATCGTGGCCGTCTCGGCAGCCATCAAGAGCCAGGGCTACGGCCGCCCCCAGTAGTGAGTGCGAGGTGGTGGGAGAGGGCCAGGGCGTGGAGGCTGCACCCAAACACAGTGCCCCTGCTCGCCTGTGACCCCACCCTCTGGGCTTACTGGGTGCTGACCGGACCCCTCCCTTCTCGCCCAGCTGCTGGTTGGACCACGCCAACGGCTTCCTCTGGAGCTTCCTGGGACCTGTGACCTTCATCGTTTTGGTAACTGCCTCACTCCCCACCCCGCACCTGTGGAAACCTGAGGTGCTTGGCTCCACACTGAGCCGGCTCCACTGGCTTTCTCGCTGTGAGTTCCAAGGACACCCCCTAATCCGAATTCTGTGCTCCCCACCCAGTGCAATGCTGTCATCTTCGTGATTACTGTCTGGAAGCTCACTCAGAAGTTTTCTGAAATCAACCCGGACATAAAGAAACTAAAGAAGGCCAGGTGAGAGCAGGGGCAGGGAGGGGGCCTGGCAGGAGTGGGTGTGTGAGGCGAGGACCTTACGCGGCAACTGCACACCTCCCCACAGGGTGCTGACCATCACCGCCATCGCCCAGCTCTTTGTGTTGGGCTGCACCTGGGTCTTTGGCCTGTTCCTCTTCGACCAACGTAGCTGGGTGCTGTGCTACACCTTCAGCATCCTCAACAGCCTGCAGGGCCTCTTCCTCTTTGTGCTGTACTGCCTCCTCAACAAGAAGGTGGGCTGCAGGTCGGGCTGCGGGTGGGGCTGGGACCCTAGTCCCGGGGCCCCCTCCTCCCCTCACCTGGCACCCTGTGCCCCACAGGTGAGGGAGGAGTACCGGAGGTGGGCCTGCATGGTCACCAGGAACAAGTACTCCGAGTTCGCCACATCCACCTCTGGGTCTGGCTCCAGCCAGAGTCAGACTCAGGTAAGGGCTGAGCCTTGGAGCGGGGGTGCAGGCCATAAGGCACCTGGGCCTGGGGTCAGTTCTCACGGGGCTCCTTTCTCTCCAGGCCCTCAGGCCCTCAGAGTCTGGCATGTGAAGGCGCCGTCCAGGCCAGGCCAGCGGCTCCCGTGGCCTCCGCAGCTCCTCCACATGCTGAAGACCTCCTCTCCTCTCCCACTGCTCTGCTCCCTCCTGCCCTGGTCCCCATACGCACCATGGAGAGGAGGGTGACAACGGCCACCTGGCACCGTACTCCAGAATACCCAGCCAGGGTGGAGAGCCGGACCTACTGGGCCTGCTTCTGGCTGCCTCTCAGCTCCACCCTAGCCAGGACCCAGGGCAAGGGCAGAAGCTGGCCCAGGACTGCAGCCCCTTGCCCTGGCACACAAGGCCCAGACAGACTGAGGGCTCCTGTGCCCAGCCTGGCCCTCCCCCCCTCATCTGTCTTTGCTACAGAACAAGAGGCCAGGGTGCTGGGGCTCAGCACCGGTTAAGCTAAGACTGAGGTCAGGGGTGGGAAAAGGGCAGGGCCGAAGGCTCATGGTACAGAGGCCCATCTGCCCCCAGGGCAGAGGGTTCTCACTGATGTGAAGGCTGTGGATACTGTGTAATGTTTTTTATCTGTATAAACCTTTCAGTGTTGACACTTAAAAAAATTAAATATCACTTTGACATAGAAAGTGGCATTTCTTCTGGGCTAAGGGCTCGGAGACCAGGCCCATGGTTTTCCACGAAGCGCCGAGAGCTGACAGAAACAGATAGGGTGGGAGCCAGGCTTCCATAATAAAAATTTATTCTTACACAAATCTACAGCTTTTAAACAGTAAAAAGAAAGGCCCACTGTCACCTAGGAAGAGGACTTGAAGCAACACGTGGGAAGCAGGGAGGCTCCAGGACATCCGGGCACACGGTTACCGGCTCTGCTCAACTGTAGGACACATACAGGGAAGGTCAGTGAGGAGGGGCGGGGGGAAGAGAGGGCCCCGCCGCCGTGAGCCACTTACTGTATGTGGAGATGTCTATTTCTTCTGGAAGCTCTGCCACATTCACTTCAAACCGGTCCTGGACATCATTGAGGATTTTGGCATCATTCTCATCAGACACGAAAGTAATGGCCAGGCCTTTGGTACCAAAGCGACCCGCACGGGCCACCTGCAGGGAGACAGGAGCAGGGGTCAGGCCACAAGACACAAGCTAGGGAACTGAGAACAAGCAGGGAGAGGTCCTCATCCAACACCAATCCTGGGAAGGGGGCACCAGGGAGGGGACACCTGGGGGGCCACTCACGCGGTGGAGGTAGGTGTCTGAGTCCTCGGGCATGTCATAATTGAAGACAATGTTGACACGCTCAATGTCCATTCCTCGGCCAAACAGATTGGTGGCCACCAGGATCCGCCGCTGGAAGTCCTTAAACTGCTGATAACGTGATAGGCTGGGCGCAGGAGGAACAAGGGGCGGCCATCAGATACAGGGATCCTGGGCGGCATTCCCCTCCAAGGGGCCTGCCTGGGGCTCTGAGGGCGGCATGCACTCACCGCTCCTCCTGGGCCATGCCCCTGTGGATGGCAATGGCTGGGAAGTTCTGCTCCACGAGGAGCTGGGCCAAGGCCATGCAGCGCTGCACCGACTTCACAAATATCACCACCTGTGAGGGAGGGGGCGGCAGTCAGGGCCAGAATCCCTCCCAAAGGCTTAGAGCCCCAGGACAGGCCACAGGAGTGCGGAAGCGTCACCTGGTTAAACTCCAACACATCCAGGAGGTCAAAGAGCTTGCGGTTCTTCTCACTGTCCTTAAGCTTGACGTAGTACTGCTGCAGCCCATGCAGCGTGAGCTTGGTTTCGTCGTCCACAAACACCTCCATGGGCTGTGCCGGAAGGAGAGGAGGAAGGGGCAGGCAGGGCTTACTTCTGGGCATCCTGCCTGCCGAGAACTTTCCAGGAGCGACTCCTTTGCTGCAATGCTTCCAGAGAGCCTGCTGTACCCCAGTAAATACTCCTCTCTCAGCAGCTGCATCTAAGGTCTGGTCTGGCTCTAGTGTAAACCAAGCTCTCAGCTCCCAGTGTGACAAGCGAGGAAGAGAACTCCGCTGGCCTCCCAGCATTCGTGTGCCGTGAGGGCAGTGTGGGAGTTGGGGAGCAGCAAGGGCCTGGACTCTAGGAGGCCAAAGCTACTGCACCGAGGTCTCGGCCTCTACTCACGTCTTGCATGAACTTCCTGCAGACGGGCCGGATCTCCTTGCTCAGGGTGGCGCTGAACATCATGCACTGCTTCTCGTGGGGTGTCAGGCGGAAGATCTCCTGCACGTCCCGCCGCATGTCTGGGTGGGGAGGGCAAGAAACAGGTGGGCGTGAGCGCCTGCCAGACCACGACCCCCACCCGAGACCAGATCCAGCCCCTCCCAACCTGTGCCAGGGAGCCGTTGGCACCATGACGAGGGCGGTGTGAGCGAGGACTGGCTGGAGGGGAGAGTCCCAGGTGCCTGAAGGCCCGGACTCGGGGTGAGCACAGGCGCGGGAGGAGCGGCAATCCACTTACACGCTGCCAGAGCGGAGCAGCCGTGCCAGCGCGCCTCGAGCCACGCTTCAGGGAGGGGAGCCTGAGGCAGAGACAGCCGCTGGGGTGAGAGCTGCAGCCGCCTCCCAGGACACAAGCCCCATCTCCCACCGGCCCTGTCAGGGCTCATTGAGGGCAGGCAGGGGCCTAGAACTAACCCAACAGGCAGCGAGGCCACGGTACTCTGAGGGCTAACGTGGACATATGCCTGGACACGGCTCATGTGGGGTGCCATGGTCCCACTCAAGCTTAAGCTCAGAAGCAGCAGGTCACTCTGCCAACACCAGAAGTCGCCCTAAAATCGCTTACAGGAGACCTGAGTGCTGGCCACCCACGGGATCCCACTTCAGGGAAACCTCCGGCCTGCCCTGTCAGGACCCGCCTAGCTCTGATGTCTGGGGGGCTGCGAGGGCGAGGACAGCCCCCAGACCCAGCGAGGACACTCACCCAACTGCTCCAGCATCTTGTCACACTCGTCCAACACGAAGTGCTTCACATTCTTCAGGTTGAGGCTCCTGTTCCGCACAAGTGCCAGGATCCGGCCCGGCGTCCCCACCACGACATGGGGACAGTTCTTCTTCAACACCTCCTCATCCTTCTTGATGGAGAGGCCCCCGAAGAACACAGACACCTATGCAGGCAGAAAGCTCCTTTCAACCATCTGGCGGCCGAAAGCTCACCCCCCACTCTGTGCCTACGGTCACTCAGCTAACAGCCCGTCAGCAGCCCCCCAGCAGGCCTGGTGCCTGGAGACAGTGGAGGCCTGAGAGTCTGGCCCCAGCTTCACCGAAAAGCAGCCCCAGGGCTGGGACCGGCACAAGCCTCTGGGGCCATGCATAATTCATCAAGCTTTTAAGGAGCATAAACCACCACAAACCTCAAAGGCAGCTGCTGCAGCCAAGCTCGGTTAATGCTGGCTGGGCTAGAGCTGAGGCCAGCAAGGCTGCAGAGGACCACACGGCACCCTACCTGGCCTGAGGGGGCTCACCTTGACGCTGGGCATGTATTTGGAGAAGCGCTCATACTCCTTGCTGATCTGGAAGGCCAGCTCTCGAGTGTGGCACATAACCAGGACCGTCACCTGTGGGGCCGGTCAGGGAGAGACACTCAAGACAGTCCCCTAAGTCCTCCCCCGGCCAGAGCCCACGCCGGTGCTCATCCCTTGGCGGCCCCCAGCCCTTGGGCCATTGGAAGGCCCAGTCCAGATGCCTCCATCTTCCCACAGCCCGTCACCTGGTGCTCATTCTCTGTGTCTTCTCACAGCTACGCAGCTGTGTCTCCCTAGGTCAGGTCCTGCACTGAGGCCTCAGTAAGAGTTAGACCCAGCCTAGCTGGTGACACGCCCCATGCTAACAGCTTCCTGAGCCTGCCCTCGGGCTGGCCTGTGACCACCAAGGGGAAGGCTGCCCCTGCCTCTTGGCCCACAACACCAAGCACTGAGACCATACCATGGCCTTGAACAAAATCCTCCTCTCCTTGACCATCCACCCTAAGGTGGGTAACGAGGGCTCATGCACCTATACACAGCCCAAGGACGTGTGCCCCAGCATGTCAAGAATGAACACCAGCATGCACCTCAATTATGCCCCAAAACGGGGGACTACAATGTTCATGACATGAGAAGTACAGCTATGGCCTGTCAGCAATAACAACAGGAACAAAACCGTATTCAGTGTAATCCCACCTTCGTAAGTGTGTACAATCTAGAAGAGCACATACGGAAATAGCAGCCATCTTGCTGGATGGTCAAATTGTGGGCACTTTTTAGTTTTTTCTCTTGGCTTGTCGTTTTTGGGGCGATTTTGTTACAAATGAGTACTGTGTTTAATTTTAAAAGTCCAGAAAAAGGATGCAGGAACAGGCAGTTTTAAAAAGAGGAGCCATGACTCCTGCTGCCTCAGGTAGCTTGGGCCTAGGAAGGAGGGTTCCCACCCACCTGTCCGTTGACGGGCTCAATCTGCTGCAGGGTGGCCAACACAAAAACCGCTGTCTTGCCCATCCCTGACTTGGCCTGGCACAGGATGTCCATGCCCAGGATGGCTTGTGGAATACACTCGTGCTGGACTGAGGGGGAGAGAGCATATGAGCTATGAGAAACCAGATGTTCCCTCTGTGCAGGCCCCTCACCGGGTGGCTGAGGGGACCACACTGAGGCAGTCAGAGGCAGGCCTCGGCGGGAAGGACCAGGGAGGCATACCCTCGGATGGATGCTCGAAGCCACAGTCCACTATGGCCCTCAGGAGCTCAGGCTTCAGCAGAAAGTCCCGGAAGCCAGAGCTGTGGATGGAAACGTAAGAACCCTTGACATCTTTCTTGGGAGCAGTTGGAGCGCTCTCTGGAGGAGCCTGGGGCTCTTCATCTTCCTCATAATCCAGAAGCTCGTTTTCCACATCCTGTTCCGCCATGGTGCTGAGAACAGAGGAGGGAGGGAAGGGCTGAGGGAAGCAACTAAGGTGACTGATGCATGCAGGTAAACCCACCCAGCATGGGAGAAGAAGGACGTGGCTGCACAGAAGCTGCAGGCTGTTGACACAGGTCCGAGAGGGGCGACGTGCTGGCGTCAGCTCTTGTGAGCTGGCACAGAAAGCCACCCAGCCACTGAAGTCAAGACCGGACATCGTTCTCCGATCCCTCTTTAGCTCACGCCCGACACTGACAACGGCAGCAGGTCCCACCACTCCATGTGTGCAGCACCTCCCAGCTTCTGCCTGTGTGGCCACATCTCCACCACGCCCCGCCAAGCCACCTCACCTCTCCCTGCGCCCTGCCAGCGACGCCCACACGTGCACCCACACCCTCCGCCTCCAAGGGCTTCCCACTGCTCTAAGCGAACCCCCAGTTCCTCTCCGCCTGCAACCCTCCCCACTGGCCCCTGCCCACCTCACTCCACGCCACCCCTTTCAAACCACCCCCAGCCTTATCTGGCTGCTGATACTCATCGAGCCCCTACTCCAGCTCGGGCCGCCCACCCCCACCCCTGGGAACGCACTGCTGCACTGCTTCCAGGTCTCTGCACAAATGCCTCCTTCTCAGCATCAAGGTCAAGGCCTCAGACCAGCTAGCTTCAAGGAGTCCCCTCCCCTTCACTCCCCAAGGACCCCACCCCCACCCGCTTTCCCACTCCCGACCTGGATATGTGGCTGCCAGGATGCTGGGGAGACAGGAGCTTGGAAGGAAGCAGTGTCTGCCCAGGCCCAGCTACTCCTGCTATTTGTGGTCTGCACAGGGGAACAATTAAGTGCTCTCATGAAAAGACCTCCCGTTGGGCCCAGAGCCAATAAGAATACAGCTGAGATGGTAAACTGAATTAATACAAAGCACGCTCACCGCCTGGCTTCGTTTAATCCAATACATACAGAGCGTCTACTGGGTGCAGGCTGCAAGGGACCCAAACATGAGAATACTGCCTTACTCCTCCCTGCTGCAACCCAGCCTCCAGACTAGGGGGTGGAAGTACTAAAGCAGTCCCTCTTCTTCCTGAGCTGGATGCTGAGGGTCCCGGGCCCAATTTCTGGCCCTTCTGCCACTCATTCTCTGTGACCATCAGCCCCAGCGCTTTAACCACCTCTGTGCAGCCTCCCAAACTGTGTCTCTATGGAGACACAGACTCCATACTCAGTTACCTAGCTGCCTCTTTCACCTCTCCCCCTGGAAATTGAGGCCTGTTTCCCCCATCTCAAAAAAGGCAATGCCATTCTCTAAACTGTTGTCTTTTCTCTCTCTCTCCCTGTTCTATCAGCCAACAAATCCCACCAGGTCAATCAGACCACTTCTCACCCCTGCTACCTTGCCAGTCTCAGGCTGCCATCTTTCTTTTTAGATTAGAATAGCTTTATGGAGATATTCACATGCCATACAAGGCACCAATTAAAAGGTACAGTTCAATGGTTTCTTGTACAGTCATACAGATGCGCAATCCCTGCCACTATCAGCTTCAGCACACGTTTCCTCAAAAAGACGACATCCTTTAGCTACCATCCTACGCCACCAACTCCCTTTGGCAACCACTAATCTAGTTTCTTCTTATGAATTTGCCTATTTTGGACATTTCATGTAATGGAATTATACAACACGTGATGGTTTGACTTCTTTCACTCACATGTTTTCAAGATTCGTCTACATTGTAGCCGTGTATCAGGACATAATTCCTTTTCATGGTTGGATAGTATTCCTTCGTACTGCGATACCAGTTATTTTATCCATTGTCAGCTGATGGACACTTGGGCACCATCATCTCTTGCCTGGATTATGCCAATAGCCTCCTTGTTGGTCGGTCTCCCTGCTTTCCATCCCCGACTCTCCCTTCCATGCCCCTCAGCAGCTGGAGGGAGCTTATAAAAGCTAAGTCAGAAAATGTCACTCCTCTGCTCAAAACCCTCTACAGGTTCACGCTGTGTTCAGAATAAAACAGTCCTCACCACAGCCTACCAAGCCCCACACAACCTGACTCCCTTTACACTCAGACCTTATCTGCCCCATCACCCTCACTCACTGGCCTTGCTGCTGCGCCTCAAACATGCCTCAGCGCCTTTGCACTTGCTGTTCCCACTTCTTTCAGACCTCTGTTGCTCCAAGAAGGCCCGTTGGCCCAACTAAAAAAGAACCCCCTCCAGTCATGTCAGTCCAGCACCTAGTACAGGGCCTGACATACATTGTGTGAGCACTCAACAGCAATCGCTGAACGAATGGATTTAGAATCAGGGCCTCAAAGCAGAGTTTAGGGGCTAAAGTTCAGCATGTATCCTTATCTGATTCTTGAAAGAAGCAATCTGATACCAACACTGGCAAAGACAGGAAGGAGTCAGTCCCCAGGCATCAGAGAGAAGAACAGGAGCCAGCAAAGGCCAGTCCGGAAACCACCAGACCCTTTCAGGGAATGGAAAGCACTGGCTGCTTGAAGTAGAGGCAGAAGACAGAGCTGGAAGAGCTGGTTAAGCCCAGGGCATTCATACTTAATTTGCTAAGCAATAAGGAATCGCTGACTAAGCTTTTGAGTTGTGACTCAATCAGGATTTGCCCAAGAACAAGCTACTCCAGAGAAGATGGAGTCGGGTAAGAGACCCGCAGCAAGGAAAACCAGACACCCAATTAACCACAGTGGTGGCATTGTTAAGTAGGGGAAAAGATGGTGGAACACCCTACAGGGTGGGACCACCCCCTGGGAGAACCTCGGACAGAAAAGAGCCAGAGTCATCTACTCTGGGCTTCAAATCTGGGAGTAGATGGTGTATTAAAAAAAATTAGGAATTCAAACAAAGTCTTTTTGTTTTGATGGGGAGACAAATTTGCGGACAGACTAAGTTTGATATACAAAATTTTCTAGACTAAGTGACTAGACAGGATCTAAAGCTCAAAACAAATTAGATCAGGAAAGGATTTGGCGGTGTTTGTTCCACCCAGAGAGGGTGGCCGAGACAGCTGAGGCCCCAAGAGCTGATGAACTTGAAAGCTGACACCAGAATAAGTAACAACTCTGACTCGCACGCGTACCCTTTCACCCTGAAGTGCCCCCAGCGAGAATTTCTACCTAAGAGTTTGTTCCTTACTGAACATCTTTTTTGCCCGAAATCTCTGGTACCACGAATCCACCCCCTAAACGCGAGAGTGGGGGAGGGGAGACTCTCTCGAACTCGGAGAAGACCGTCAGGTCTACAAGCTCCGGCTTCTCCCACCGCGGCCCCACACCCCGGCGTCGCCCCCTGACGCCCTCCCCGAATCGCATCGGGGCTCCTCGAACAGGCAGACCTCCCCCAGAATCGGGCTCAGCCTGCGGGCGGCCATGACAGCCTCTGCCAGAAGCGGACTCCACACCCAGCGCGCCAAAGGCCGGCCCGCCCCTTGCGCGTGCGTCCCAACACCCAACGGCCGCCAACGCGCGCGCCGGACACCAAACCCGCCCCGCCTCCCCTCGTCTCGCGCCCAGTCTTCGTCCTTCCCTCAACCCCCGGCGTCTCCCATCGCCCGCTCACCCGCAGGTCCGACGTCTCCACACCGCGGCCCCGCACCTGGGCCCGCCGCTCACCTGATTCCTCGTTCACCTCCGCGTGCTGCGAGGACCGCCACCCGACTCCTGTTACCGGTCGCGCGCCCTGACACAAGCTATCGCGTTTCCTGTCTCGTGCGTCCGACTGCGGCTCGGCTCACTGGACCGCTCGCTTTTCATTCAAAAGAGACGGAAGCGATGATTGGATCCTGCGGGAGGCGTCTGGAAGCTATTGGTGGAGAGTGGAAAGAGGGCGTGCCTCATGCCTCGGATTCATTGGTCAACCTAAAAGTTGGCGCCCGAGTGGGCTGATTGAGGCGGGCGTCTGCCAGCGCGCTGTCTTGTAATCGAGGTTGTGACCTCGGTAGGTGCCGCCATATTTTGTACGGGCAACTGAAGCCTGGATGTGGGCCCGGGGTGAGCGTCTCGCCCTTATGAAATATGGCTTCTACGCTTTGCTCAGAACTTAGTGTTCGAAGTGGATGCCCATCCGCGAACTCCTGGTCCTGCAGAGTGGAGGCTCTGAAAGGGTTCTGAGAAAGCTTGGGAGCTTGGAATGACTCCAGCGTGGAGAGGACATTTAGCACCAGCAGTGGGAAAGGGGCCCCTCAGGGCGTGGGAGTGAGAGAAATGGTCCTAGGACACAATTCCCGTTTGCTGAGAGTCATTTCCTGGGTCAGACACTGTGCCAGTGACCATGCAGTTTCAGGCCAAAAAACCAAAACCAGATGTTTTCGTCATAAAACTTTTTTGTTGTTGTTAATTTTACTTTTCCTTGTATTAAATTTCCCCAACCTTTTAATCCCTGCCCACCCAGTACTTTAATGAGTTGAGCTAAAGTGTATTGTAAAAGGAACGGGTCCATGAGTTTTGATGATTGATACCCGAGTGACAATTGCCTGGTGAAGATATGGAACATTTCCGTCACCCCAGAAAGTTCTGTTGTGTCCCTCTGAAGTCAACCACACCCCTTTCCTCCTGCCCCCACCAGGCAACCAGTATTTCTAGCACTATAGTTTTGTCTGTTCTTGAATTTCATATAAATGGAATCATGCAGTAGATTGTCTTTTGTGTCTGGCTTCTTTTGCTCAACAAAATGTTTTGAGATTTTCCACATCGCTGCACATAGCAATAGTCCTTCTTTTTCATTCCTGAGTAGTATTCCACTGTGTGGCTATACCAATACAGCTGGTGTAGTTTCTCCACTCACCTATAGACGGACATTTGTTTTTTCCCAGTGTCTGGCCATTATTAATAAAGCTTGTACAAGTATTTTTGTGAACACAAATTTACTTCTCTAGGGGAAATACCTAGGAATGGAATGGTGGGTGGAAGGTCATGTTGGTGTCCAGCTTTAGTAGATCTTGACAGTTTTCCTGAGTGGTTGTTCCACTTTACACTCTCACTAGCACCCTGTGAAACTTGCAGTTACTCCCAGTTCTTGCCCATACCTCAGTCTTTTCTCAGCTATGTTAGGATTGGGGGATTTGGCGGAGGGGGACAAGGAGGGAAAGTAAGTAGGACAAACTCAATAAGCCTGCTCCAGCATTCCAGTCTCCCTAAGCCCCTGACACAATTAAATCTTCCTCCACAGTTTTCCAAAGAGGTTCAAGCATTTCATTTTCATTTAGTATAAGCTATCTCAGGGTCCATGTTCTAGACAAATTCAGAGCTAAAGTCATCAGAGGTATGTAACTTCAGCCAAAAAGCCCAATGAAGAGAAACCAGTCAATCCAGAGGGAGGCTTTACATAATATAAGGTAAATATTGTATGTACAGTAATAATTACATCCTAACACTTATAGAGCACTTCCTGTGTACCCAACAGGGCCAGGATGAGGGTGACGCATGCAAAATTTAAGGGGGCACCAGGGACTTCCCGGGTGGCACAGTGGTTAAGAATCCACCTGCCAGTGCAGGGGACACGGGTTCAAGCCCTGGTCCGGGAAGATCCCACATGCCGCGGATCAATTAAGCCCGTGCGCCACAACTACTGAGCCCACGTGCCACAACTACTGAAGCCCCCGCACCTAGAGCCTGTGCTCTGCAGCAAGAGAAGCCACCGCAATGCGAAGCCCATGCACCGCAACCAAGAGTAGCCCCTGCTCGCCGCAACTAGAGAAAGCCTGTGTACAGCAACAAAGACCCAACGCAGCCAAAAATAAAGTAAATAAGTAAAAATTTTAAAGGGGGGGCACCAAATGCCAAACCAAACAAAAAGAACCCAAGGGGCTTCCCTGGTGGCGCAGTGGTTGAGAGTCCGCCTGCCGATGCAGGGGACACGGGTTCGTGCCCCTGTCCGGGAAGATCCCCCATGCCGTGGCTCGGCTTGGG
>NW_020175432.1:5890931-5897556 GCF_003031525.2 Neophocaena asiaeorientalis asiaeorientalis
AAAAAAACAAAGGTAAAAAAAAAAAAAACCCAAAAAACTCAGTCATCAAGATAAATTATATTTGAATGAACTATTTTAAAATCAAATTAAAAAAAATAAAAATAAAATAAAAATTAATTTTTAAAATCTATGATGAACAAAATATCAACATTTTAAATAAACACAGGGTCAGTAACAGTGCTGCGTGAAGCCGAGCCATATTGGCACCTGAGGCAAAAGGAAACGATCAGATCTACTGATCCTGTCTTTCTCTGGATTTTCTGCATTATTTTGATTTTTTAAAAATTGTGCTAGGACTTCCCTGGTAGCGCAGTGGTTAAGAATCTGCCTGCCAATGCAAGGGACATGGGTTCAAGCCCTGGTCCGCGAAGATCCCACATGCCGCGGAGCAGATAAGCCCCTGTGCCACAACTACTGAGCCTGTGCTCTAGAGCCCGTGAACCACAACTACTGAGCCTGCGTGCCACAACTACTGAAGCCCGCACGCCTGGAGCCTGTGCTCCGCAGCAAGAGAAGCCACCGCAATGAGAAGCCCATGCACGGCAACCAAGAGTAGCCCCTGCTCGCTGCAACTAGAGAATGCCCGTGTGCAGCAACGAAGACCCAAAACAACCTAAAATAAATAAATAAATACATTTAAAAAAAAATTGTGCTAAAACATGTGTATCTTGAATTTGGGGGTGCCCCCTTAAATTCTGTGTCTGAGGCAAGTGCTTCCCCTCCTCACCCCAGTCCCTGTCCTGGTTGTTCAGCCTTGTTCTAAGAAATCTAAATATATGAACAGACTAATCAGCACCTGGAGCAGATGAGGTGCGTGTATTAGCACATCCATTGTCGGGGGGGTTAACAGGAGCTCCCGAGAGGATTAATCTCAGTCCCAAAGTCACACAGCTGGCAGGGATTCAAGCCCAGGCCATCTCTCATCATTAGACATGGCCAAAACCTCTACAGGTGGAGATAGAGGCCAAAGCCAGCTAAGTTGGAAGCCTGGAGAAAACCAGTCCCCAGGGACAGAGGAGGTGCTCCAGGAAAGCAGGTGGGAGGTGAGCTTGGAGTAATTAGATCATCTGAGATGATGCAGGAGGAGGAGGAGACTGAAGCTAGTTGAGTCCAGTAAAGAAGTCTGAAAAAAAAAAAAAAAAAGAAGTCTGGAAAAACAGGAAAAAAAAAAAAAAGCCCAGCACACCCACCATCCATGCAGCCATGGGCGGGGCAGGGGGGCGGGTTTCTATGCTTCAAAACAAACAAACAAACAATAACAAAAAACACAAGAAACAAACCCACAGACTTTAAGTCCAGAAAAGATCAGAGCCTGCTAAAGTACTTCCACCACCCAAGATGAACAAATAGTAACATTTGTCACATTGGCTTGATTCACTTCAGAATTATTTTAAGATATAGAAAATTTGAAAACACCCACCCAAATGGCTAAAAAGGAAAAGACTCACAGTACTGAGGCTGGAGGAGAGGCTGTGGAGAAACCAGAATTCTCACTGCTAGCAGGCTTGTAAAATGAGAAAACCACTTTGGAAAACGATTTGACAGTTTGTAATAAGGTTAAGCAGGGTATCTCAACCCCAGCACTCTTGACGTTTGGGCTGGATCCTTCTTTGTGGTGGGAGCCATCCTGTGCATTATGGGATGTTTAGCATCTTTGGCCTCTCAATGTCAGTAGCACCCACGCCTCAGTGTCTCCAAACCAAAAATGCCTCCTGACGTTGGTAATGTCCCCGCCCCTGGCGGGGGAGGGGATCATCCCAGATCAGACCCATTGGATTGAACAGGCACCTATGTCATGACTAAGCAGTCCTCCTAGGTATAGACTTAACAATCAATGAAACCCTTTTTGTCCACAAAAAGATACGAACAGTGAACATTCTCTATGCATAAGAGCTCCAAACTGGAAACAACCGAAATGTCCATCAACAAACGAATGGATAAAGAAACTGTGCTCCATCCACACCATGGAATAACACTAGAAATAGAAAGGAATAAACTATTGATATACACAACATTATGGATGAATACCAAAAACATCGTATTCTTTGCAAACATACTAAAAATCACTGGACTGTACATTTAAAAAGGGTGAATTTTATGGTGTGTGAATTTTATTCTAATAGAAAACAAAACAAATGTATTGAGTGAAAGAATCTAGACATTTAAAATTTTTTTTAAATGATTCCATTAGGTATGAAATTCGAGAACAGGCAAAATTAGTCTATGGTGATAGAATCTACATGAGGAGGTTGCCTGGGAAAGAATACAAGTGAAACTTATGCAGCAGGCGAGTGGCCTGGGTGGTACCACAGGGGTGTGTATGTATATACAAATTCACGGAGCTGCACATCAAAAGATTTGTGTACTTTACCATATGTAAGTTATACCTCGATCAAAATAAAATAAAAGACATAACACCTTATCGTTAAAGTGGAAGTCACTTCTGTTCACTTCCCTCACTCCACTCCCCTCCCCCACTACAGAAACATCCTCAATAAAAATAATGATACTGAACAATTACTGAACGCCTATTCTGTGCTTTACAAGAATTAATTCATTTAGGCTTCCCAGCAATCTATGAGGTAGGCGCCACTATTATCATCCCCTTTTACAGATGAAGAAACTGAGGCACAGAGCAGTGAAGTAACTTGCTCAGGGTCTCACTGTTTATAGGCAGTGGTGTCAAGAATTGAACCCAGATAGCCTGGCGGGCCTCAGCCAGGATGCCAGGCATACTACAAGCCCGCTACTCTGAACATTCCACAAACTTAATACACAGTTTCACTTTCTGGTTTTTAGTAATTGATATAAACAATATCAAACTGTATCATTTTTTAAACTTGCTTTTTTATCCCCCCCTCCCAGTCCCCCCCCCCCACATGGTGTTTTTGAGTTTAGCCTTATTGATACATTTAGTTCTTCTGGTGTCAGATGAATCTACTCCCATTTCTTTTCTCTGGCCTTGACTGGTGGAGACTTGGTTTGCAAAGAACCTTATCTTTTAAGAGATAACCCTCACTCAGTTCCTCCCCTTCTAAGAATCCACCAGTGGTTCCCACAGTCCTCAGGGTCAAGTCTGAATTCCACTCCCACCATCTGCAACATCTGGAGCCTTCCCTCTACTCCAGGTTCATCAGCAGTAAAAAAAAAAAAAAATCCAGCCATGCTTTATGATACCTGGTTTGTTCACCCATCTATTCATCCAGCAGCTATTTTTTGAGTACCTTCTGTGTGCTAGACCTTGTTCTAGGAGCCAGGTACCCAACAGTGAACAAGACAATGATCCCTGCCCTCTGGGAGCTGTCATCTTCCTGGTGAAGTCAGACGAGAAAGAAAACAGTAAAGTCAAATTTATTAAAATTTGCAAGGAGGAAAAATCAAACTATGTGAGGAATAGAGTTTGGTAGGGATGGGGTGGGCCTTGTTTTAGGTGGAGATGCAGTCAGGGAAAACTTCTCTAAGAAGGTGACATTTAAGTAAAGATGGAAATAAAGTGAGGAAGATAGAATGCCAAGATGAGAAGGAAAAGTACTGCAGGCAGTGAGAACAGCCAGAGCAAAGGCCCTGAGGTAGGAATCAGCATGTGTGAGGAGCAGTGAGGAGGTCATGCAGCCAGAGTGTGAGTGAGGGGATTGGGGTGGGAGATGTAGGCAGAGGAAGTAGGACATGCCGAGTTCTACCTCATCCACCTCTAGGCCTTTGCCCTGACTATTTCTTCCACCAGACACCCTTTTCCTCTTTTTTTTTTTTTTTTGCGGTAGGCGGGCCTCTCACTGTTGCGGTCTCTCCCGTTGCGGAGCACAGGCTCCGGACGCACAGGCTCAGCAGCCATGGCTCACGGGCCCAGCCGCTCCACAGCATGTGGGATCTTCCCGGACCAGGGCACGAACCCGTGTCCCCTGCATCGGCAGGCGGACTCTCAACCACTGCGCCACCAGGGGAGCCCTTCCTCTTTATCTATTTTGTAATTTCCGAATTTGTCCCTTAGTGCCAGCCGTTCTGCCTCCTCTATAGTGGGGCACCTATGTCCTCAAGGCATTCACTGGACTGGGCTACCTTTCTCCTGACAGCTCACAGTGTATGCATTCACTCATTCCACAAAGACTGAGCGAGCTTAGGCCAGTTACTGGGAAATTTCAGAGAGGAGTGATATTTAAAATAAATAAAACAGAGCCATGGACCAGAGATGACAGGGCATGGAGGTGCTCTGGGAAGCAGAGGAGGTGACATTTAAACAGAGATCTAAATGATTAGAAGAGGCCAGCCTTGGGGAGATGTGAGGGAAGGGCATTAAAGACCAGGGAACAGCCAGTGCAAAGGCCCTGTGGTTGGAAATAAGGTGGGAATATTTGAGGAACAGAGAGAAGGCCAGTTTTGCTAGATGGGGATGAGGAGAGTGGAGGGGGATGCAGCTGGACAGGTGGGCAGAGGCCTGACAGGACCATCCTGTAGGCCAGGTGAGGAGTGGTGTTTTTCCTAAGAGCTCCAGAGAGCCAGAAACAGGTTTTCCAGCAGGCAGAGCTGTGGGGGTGGGTGTGATTTAGGGTTTCCAAGGCCCCAGAGAGGATTGGAGAGAGGCCAGAGGAGCTACAGGGCGGTGCTGGTGCAGTTATCATGTTTGGCTGAGATTATACAATAAGTCCTTGGTCTCCCTGTTTCAAGCCCAGAGTGCGACTCTGTTTCCAGTGCTACCAAAGTCCCCAGTGGGTGCCGATAAATATTCACTGAGTAAATGAATGCCGGAAGCTTGGAGAGAGAATTTGGCAGGGTTCCCCCAGCTCCATCCGGGGAGGCAGCCTGGAAACCTGGCAGGCAGCAGAGGGCCCATCCTTGGATTAGGTGACCCAGTTCCTGGGCTGGCTCTCAGCCTTGCTTTGCCCCCTCATCCCCATCTGTAAAATGGGTGGGCTGGAGAATTAGAGGAAGACAGGGCAAGGACTATAAACATCCTGGCTTTATAATTGGGGTGAGGGGCTTCCCTCTGAGCCTCAGTTTCCTCATATTTAAATCAAGAGAAAAAGAACTAGCTCAAAGGTTTCTTTAATTCAATGGATGAATATCTGAGGAACTGCCAGGAAGCAGGTGTAGCTGGAGGGAGGGAGCAAGGGAAAGAGGTGGGAGGAGAGGAGAGAGGGAAGGTGAAGGGGGCAGATCGTGCAGGGCCTTGTGGGCTGCGGGTAAGACTTTGGCTTTTACTCTGAGGAAAGTGGGAGCCAAAGAGGGATCTAGGCAGAGGAAGGACATGACCTGACTCAGGTGTTCCTAGGAGTCCTTGGGGTGTTGTGGGGAAAAGAGACTATGAGGTCGAGGGAAGAGCTGAAAGACCTGGGAGGAGGTGACTGCACTGGTCCAGGCGAACGATGATGAAGACTGGACCCGGTGGAGATAGTGGAAGGGTGAGAAGTGGGTGGATTCGGGATTGGTATAATTTCTCCTCCTCCTCCTTCTCGTTCTTTCTCTGTTAACCACCACCACCAACAACCAGCCCCAAAGAGTCGCCCAAAGGAAAAAGGGAGAAAGAAAACATCCCGCCCCGGCCTCTGGGACGGTGCAAACCACTCACAGCTGCGGGTAACCAAGGTACCCGCAGCCCTCCACGCTCTGGCGGGTCCCAGGAGGGCGCCAACGAGGCGGCGCTGCCAGGGAACGCTCCCCGCCCCGCCCCCCAGGGACCGCGGCTTGGCCCAGTCACCGGATTTGAAAGGGAGTGCGGAGTCGGCCACGAGCCCGCCTGCATGCTACAGAGACTCCGGAGACCCTGAGAAGCTCCTCAAAGGTCTCCACCTTCTGCCTCCGATAGGGCAGGAGTCTGCATTGTGGAGCGCCACCTGCATGCAGCAGCCCCGAAGAAGAGGCGGGCCCCCATTTTACAGCAGGGAAAACTGAGGACTCAGCGGCCACAGGGCCCGCAGCGAGTCCGTGACGGATTTAGGGTTCAAATCCCTTTTCATAACAACGGCAAAAACACTAAAAATCACAGCAGCTAAACTTTACTGAGCTGTGTGTTCACAGCACTTGGCATGTATTGTCTCATTTAATTTTGCCAACACCTAAGGGGTGGGTAGGTAAATCCTTCCCGTTTTACAGATGAGGGGCTTTTAGGGCTTGGGGACTCCCCCAAGGCAGGCGGGGATTTGAACACAAGTCTGCTCAGAGCTTGTCTCCAGCCTATGGGGAAGCTCCGGTGCCTTAGAATGACGGACCGTTCCAAGAGGCCTAAAATTGCAAACACAGGCGGGGATGAATTGGTTTTGTTTTTTGAGAGATCCCGGGAGGCCCAAAGGCCTCCACAGCTCCCCGCTTTAACGTGGCTCACTCTTTTCTTCGGGTTCCTGCGCGCTCAAATGGTGCACCCGTGGGCAGAGGGACGATTCAGAAAGAGGAAAAGGCTGGGGAAGAGGACGACGCGCTCTCGGCCGGGGAGGGGGGCGTCCGGCAGGCAGGACCCCCCAGCCCCAGGGGCCGCCGGGAGCCGCCCCCCCTCGGCCCCGCCCCCTCCTCGGGCGCCGACCTAGGCGGTCACGTGACCGAGCCAGGCGGCAGCTGGGGCCGGAGGGCGAGGCGCGCGGACACGGCGGCCAGGCCAGGCGGGGCTAGAGCCGAGCAGGCCGGAGAGGGCCGTGCG
>NW_020175432.1:5897843-5913190 GCF_003031525.2 Neophocaena asiaeorientalis asiaeorientalis
GGACGGCGCGTGGACATGGCCAGCGATGCTTTGCAGGTAGGCGCACCTGCGTCCTCAGCCCCCTGGCGGCCAGCCGGCGCCGGGGACCCCCGCCCGCGCGCTGCCGGAGCCCCCGGGATCGGGGCGGCCAGGGCGGGTCCCCCCCTCCCCCGAGCACTGGGCGCTCCCTCCCTGGGCCGGCACCGTGGAGCCAGCACAGTCCCCTTCTCGGCTGGTGGAGGTACGCACAAGGGGGGAGCGGGGAGGTCCTGAAGCACCCCCAAGCTCCGCCCTTCCCCGAGAATTAGAGGGGGCGCGGCGGAGGCTAGAATTCAGGTGTCTGTGGCTGGCTGTGCATCCCGGTGCCTGTCGACCCTGCCACTCGTTATCCCTCCCAGCGTTCGGTTCCGGGCAGGTGCAGCTCCACCTGAGCAGGTGCCTGGCGCGGTGCCCCGGGAAGGGAGGAGGCCGCCCGGCCCGTTCCTCTCCCCCGCACAACAAAGCTCCAGCCGCCCCCACCTCCAGACTGAGCTTTACGATGGTCCCGACGCCACCCAGATTGTCACCTGTTGCCGGAAGTGCCAGAGTCACCTCATTAGGTCGGGGGACGGGGGACCCACACGGCCACCCGGCTGCCAGGTGGAACCTTATCCCAGGTGGGGAGTGTCCATGTCAACAGACTGGGGATTCTCTTATACCTGGAATCCCACCTGGGCATGGGCTGGGTCACCCCACAACATACACACACACACACACACACACACACACACACACACACGCAGAGGCACAGCTGACTGACACCAACCTGCCGCCCAGCCAGGTTCTTCCTGTGCCACCTTGTGGACATCACAGCCCTGGACTCACCTTCCCTATTTGTGGCTAGCAGGGCCAGGGTGACTTCTGAAACTTCTTTCGTTCAGTGACCCAAATCTGAGACATGTCCTGTACCTCTGGTGCCCCCATTAGCGCCTCATCATCCCTCCGTCGTCCTGTGGTTGCTGTGTAACTGGGTTCTCGTCTCCTTCTGCACCTGCCCCCACATCCCCTTTGTGTCTGTCCCATGACCCCCATCCCCCATCCCAGTCCTGCTGATGGCCTGCCAGCCTTGCCGAGGAGCTGGGCGTATCTGGTGTTGCCGATCACACAAGGTCAGACCTTGGGGGCTGGGGAGGGCTGGGGTCTCTGCCTCTACACCTCAGCCCTGGAAGGGCTGTGTAGGAATCCCCTGGCGCATGCATGCGCTTGGCGTGTAGCAAACATGACCTGGACGGAGGCTGTGATTCCTGGAACGAGGCTGGACCTGTGACCTGGTCCCCTTTCCCATCTCCTTCCTGCTCTCTTCCCCTGTCCTGGTCATTCCTTTCTCGTGGCTGCTTGGGTCTGCTAAACTGTCCCTCTGTCTGTCCCAGTGTGTGCCTGTCCGTTCTGTGTCCAGCAAACGGATGTCCTGTCCAGATTCCGGAAACGCCCAAAGCATTGAAATCTCCGGACATGGGGTCTAGGTCCCTGGCCACTCTGGGAAGAGGGGAATTCTGGAAGATGGACCCTCTGGACCTGGGGTCTCCTGCTTCATGGTGGGAGTTGGGGGAGCAGGGATTCTCCAGGGCCAGGCCAGGCTTCCTGATTCATGGGTTCATCATGCTGGCCCTCAGGTGACCCCTGCCCTAGGTAGGAGTGAGTCACCCGAGAGAGGAGAACCCAGGAGGGCGGGCCTTCCTCCCTCCCTCCCTCCCTGCTCTGCATATTCTCAGGCCTCAGCTGCTGGAGGAGGTGGGGCTGAGGGAGCCTGCCTGGACTTCCCTCATTTGACCTGGCCCTGCTCCTGGCTGTACCCCTGCTCTGCCTGCTGGGGATAGGGTGGGGCTGGGTGGCAGGTGGGGCCTGGTTGGTAGCAGGTGGTATTAGGTGAGCCTGGGTTTAAATTGCAGAGCTGCCACTTCCTAACAGTGTGTCCTAGGCCCCGTGCCTTTCCCTCTCTGAGCCTTGGTTCTGCCGTCAAAAAAATGTAGCTGGAGGGTTTTCATGGTGGGGAAAGACGTAGACCAGGCCGGCACCTTGCAGGTGGGGCTGCTGTGAAATCCTTCCTGGGTCATGGTCAGCAGCTCAGCGTGTGCATCTGTGTCCTTTAATCCAGGGTTTCTAAGCCTCAGCCCTGTTGACATTTGGGGCTGGATCATTCTTTGAGATGGAGGCTGTCCTGTGTACTGTAGAATGTTGAGCAGCATCCATGGACTCAAGCCAGTAGATGCCGGTAGCACCCCCAGTTGTGACAACCAACCAAAAATGTCTCTGGATATTGCCAAATGCCCCCCAGAAGTGGGGTGGTAGTGGAGGCGGTCCCCTCCCCCATGGAGAACTGCTGCTGCCACCTCTCTGAGCCTCGGTTTCCTCACCTGTAAAGTGGGGGAGAATTATGGCAGTTGCTCAGGATAAATGTGAGGGGTCAGTAGGATCATGGGAGTGACGCTTTTGGCCTGAAGTAAATCCTCCCTGGGGGCAGCTGCCCTTGAGGTTGGTCGGGAGCCAACCATGACTTTCTTCATCTCTGAAGCGGGTTCTCATGGCGGCGGCAGATAACGTATGTGGGGCTCTTCATGCCACACTGACACCTAGCTCAGATTCTGGGCATTCCCGTTTGAAATCCTAGTTCTGCCTTCTGCTGGCTGTAGGACTTTGGGCAAGTTACATCACCGCTCCAGGCCTCAGTTTCCTCATCTTGAAAATAGGGTGATAGTAGGGACTTCCCTGGCAATCCAGTGGTTAAGACTCTGTGCTTCCACTGCAGGGGGCATGGGTTTGATCCCTAGTCAGGGAATTAAGATCCGGCATGCCATGCGGCATGGCCAAAAAAAAAAAAAGAAAGAAGATGGGGTGATGATAGCACCTCCTGGGGTTGCATTAGTTGAACTGGGTGCAGCTTGTAGTAACTGCTACCATACTTGAGCTTTAATAGAGACACTCTCACCCCAACCCTCCAGCGCTGCCTCCTCGCAATGTGGGCCTCAAGGAGGTGCCGCTGGGCTGGCCAGGCCCCTTAGGCCTCCAAGCTGTGGTCAGCAGCAGCGAGAGACCGAGCTGAGAAGAATCCGGAAGCTGGGACAGGCTGCATCTGCAGGAAGGGGGCTGGGCCGCCCATATAAGCACTCATGGGTGTTTGCATATAAGTGTGCATGGGGTAGACGCAGGGGGTGTGCACACACTTGCTAGCCTGCGATGCGTGCACACGCCTATAGGTGTACGAGAGTGTGTGCACACCCAAGCAGCCCCTGGAGCCTGTATACATGGGGGAGGCTGCTCTTCACGTCCACGCTAGTGGGCCTGTGAATGTGTGCACGCTTGGGCATCCTCTTGGGACAGGGAGCAGGGGTCATCCCTGGGGTGCCTCCAGAGAAGCCGGCTCAGGCCTGGAGTGGGGCCTGAGAGGAAGGCCCTCTAGATGCCCCAGAGGCCCAGAGCTGGCCTTTTGCAGGGGTTGCTGGGAGCTAGCAGGAAAGAGGAAGTAGCAGGCGAGAGGCCCTGGCAAGGCTGAGGTTCAGGAAGAGGGCGGGGCCCTCAGCCGGGACCCAGGATGGCGGAGGCCAATCCCCCTTTGGACCGGGAGCTGGAGGTGCGGGCTGGGGTCCTTGTGGGGGGCCAGCAGAAGGGGACCCCAAGTGGCACAGGCCAGAGGCTCTGCCCTCTGTACCTCTCGGTTTTGGACTGAAGGGAGATGAGGTGTTAGACTTGGAGTTTTCTGTTTGAGAGATGAAACTGTTTGGGGCCCTTTGGGCTTCCAGGCTGGGGAAATAGAGGAGGAAAGGGAGAGGCCTCTGCTCTTTAGGGTGCCGGTTATAGAGGATGAAAGGAGGGGAGATGGGGCCTGTCCCCGGGATCTAGTTTGGGGGTACAGCAGGGGATAGATGAGGCCTCGCCCCATGTCCTCCTCGTTTGGGATTATAGCAGAGGGAAGGTGAGGCCTGCCCTCAGTACCTCCTATCCTAGTTTGAGGGCACAGCAGTGAGGAGAAGGGGCCTGGGACCCCAACCTTATGGTTTGGTGGGGCATCAGAGGCCTGCCCTTGGTACTTCCTTGTTTGGGGAGCAGCAGAGGGAAGATGAAACCCGCCCTCAGGACCTCATAATTTGGGGGATAGGGGAGTGGAGATGGGGCCTACCCTTGGGACCTCCTAGTTTAGGGGGGCAGCAGAGGAGAGAAAGGGGTCTGCCCTCAGGATCTTGTCATTTGGGGGGCAACAGAAGGGAGACAAGGCCTGTTCTTGGGACCCCCTAATTTGGGAGGACAATGGAAGGGAGATAGGGCCCGTCCTTGGGGACCCCCTAGCTTGGGGGGCACAGTGGTGGGGTGATGGGATCTGACCTGAAGAATCCCACTGCATAAGGACAGATGAAGGGAGATTGAACTGTATTTGTGGTCCCCTAGTCTGAGGGGACAGGGAAGGAAGAAGCCCCTGCCCTTGGGACTTCGCGGTTTGGGGATGTCTGAAAGCAGGGACAGGGCCTTGCCTCACCTCCCACTTTTGGTGGCGGGGCGGGGGGGTGCCGATCAGAGGACACAGAGCAGGCCCTGTGTCAGGAGTTACAGTCTGGGAGAGGACCAGGCCAGGTCGGCTGAGCACGGTCTGCACCCCAGAGTCCTCCTGGCCCCACTAACCCTGCTCCGTCCTCCGCAGAGCGAGCCACGCAGCTGGTCCCTGCTGGAGCAGCTGGGCCTGGCGGGTGCCGACCTGGCAGCCCCCGGGGTGCAGCAGCAGCTGGAGCTGGAACGGGAGCGGCTGCGGCGGGAGATCCGCAAGGAGCTGAAGCTGAAGGAGGGCGCCGAGAACCTGCGGCGGGCCACCACCGACCTGGGCCGCAACCTCGGCCCCGTGGAGCTGGTGCTGCGCGGCTCCTCGCGCAGACTTGACCTGCTGCACCAGCAGCTGCAGGAGCTGCACGCCCATGTGGTGCTGCCCGACCCCGCGGCTGGCGTGCACGGTAAGCCAGGCTTCCCCGGGGATGCAGGACAGCAGGGGCTTCCACTGCCCAGGGCTCACCCGCTGTGTCCTAGAGCGAGGCCAGCCTCTGACCTCCAGGGAGACACACTCGGTCACAACAGCGCCGAACCTCAAAATACAGGCAGACCAAAGGCCAAAAGCAACACCCAGAGAAAGGTACACACAGTCACACCCACACCTGGACAACACCAAAGGGCTTACACGGGGTCACACGAATATCCAGGCTCACAGAGTCATACCAGCACCCGGACAACCCCCAAGACTCTTTCTAAAATATCTTTAATTTTTATTGATTAAAAAAATTTTCAATTGTGATCAAAAAACACATAACAAAATTCGTCATTTTTAAGTGTACAGTTCAGTGGTGTTGAGTAGATTCACATTATCGTGCAAGGGATCTGCAGAACTTTTTCACCTTGCAACCAAAGACAAAGGTGTAACACACATCACATCAGTAGCCAGAGGCATTCACACACGGTCACACCAGCACCCAGACAACTCCTAAGGGCATACACACTATCATATGAATACCCAGAGACTTGCATACTGGCACCCAGCACCCGGAGAAATGCACGCACAGTCACACCGACACACAGACAATACCCAGAGACTCGCACATGCTCACGCCAACCCCCAGAGATTCACGCACACACAGAGCTGCCCAACCCCTACAGACGTCCACCGACCTGTCAACAGCCCGAGACTTACGCACACAATCGGACAAGGCCTGAAGACTCAACACCACTTAGCCCAACACCCATATACCACTTAGGTGTGTCAACAGCTAGAGACCAACATTGTCGTGTCAACACTCAGAGATACAGTTCAGCCGACCCCCAAAACCTCATCCGGTCACAGCTGCACCCAGAGTGACCTGGACAGTCACACCACTCGCTAGAGACTCACAGAGCCATGCCAGCATCCAGAGACACGCATGTCCGGCTGTACCAGCACCCAGACACGTGGACACAGTTGTACCAGTGCCGGGAGATCAGAAAGCACAGTTGTGCCAATAGTCGGAAGCATATGCCTAGAGTCACCCCCAGCACCCAGAATCTCACACAGTCATTCTAACACCTCGAATCTCACAGTTACACTAGCAGCTGGGGAGACACACACTCGCTCAGTTATGCCAACACCCTGCGGGTCACAGACCTAACCACCGCCACACCCACGGATGCCCACACAGCTGTGTAAGTAGTTGGGGACTTCCGTACGAAGGTAGATACAGTCACACCAGCACCAAGGACCCAGCGCACACCTGGACACTTGCCTGTGCTCATTCATGCTGGTCCTGCCCCAGTCCTGCAGGGGTTTCCCTACGAGGGCTGGGGTGGTTGGGCCCTCTGGACCCTGGTCCCCAGCTCTTCCTCTCCCTGGCCCCGGGGGTGGATCCTCTCAGCCGGGGCAGAACCACCTGGGCAGATGGAGGTGAGGGCCGTGGTGACTCTGCCCCATCTACCCCCTCTAGATGCCCCCCAGTCCCCCTGTGCAGGCGGCCCAGCCTGCTCAGCCACCAACCTGAGTCGCGTGGCCGGCCTGGAGAAGCAGCTGGCCATCGAGCTGAAGGTGAAGCAGGGGGCGGAAAACATGATCCAGACGTACAGCAATGGCAGCACTAAGGTGGGGGCAGCGCGAGTGCACGCCGCCCCGTGTGCATGTACACCCGCAAGCGCATACAGTCTGGGGAGGGCAGGGTGGCACCTACATCTGCTCCCTTGGGAGTCTGGGGTCCTCTGGGTTGGGGACAGAGGGGCTGATGGGTGGCTTTGCAGCAGGACTGGGGTGCGGTCAGCTCATGGGGGCATATGGGAAACAGGGTAACTGTGGGTGATGTCAGACAGACACATGACAGAGACTGTCCCCCCAAACTCAGTTACCCCCAGGGATGGTCAGGGCAACACGCCGCCTCTCACTGCTGGTGGCCTCCCTCTGACACTTGTACGCGCAGATCAACACGTAGATGCACACATATCATCACCCTAACATCTAGAGACACAGCCACGGCCGCGACGACACCTAGAGACTCACAGACACGCATGCAGCGCCATAAGATCTAGAGTCACATCAGAAACAACGCTCATAAACATGGGGAGGACGGCCGCCAGAGCGACCTCTAGATACAGGGAGACACACACCATCGCATAACGCCCGGACACACAGCACAGGCCAACGGGCCGCCTAGACACACAGACACACACATTATTAAACTCACACTCAGAGACCAGAATTGTCACACAGGTGCTCCCCCAGTTGTACCAACACTGAGTGCACACTCACAGGTTTGCACCAACACCCAGAGATACACCCACAGCACAGTCAGACCTACAGCTAGAGACCCAGAGAGCACCCATGCCTGTGCGCACACACAAATGCGAATATTATGTGGGAGGGCACAAGCCATGCAGATTTTTTTTTTTTTTTTTTTTTTACCTTTTATTGATGTGTAACAAATGGACGTAAAGTGCAGAAAACTTAAGTGTACAGACCAGTGAATTTTTATCTGGGTACACATCACCCACATCGAAATACAGAACACTTCCTGTCACCCAGAAAGGGTTCCCTCCTGCCCCCTTCAGTCAGTACACAGACTTCTTTGACCACAGGTCGGCAGTGCCTGGTTTTGAAACACAGCACCATGTAGATGGAAACATCCACAACCAGTGTCCGGTGCTTGTACACAACGCGGGGTCCTTGGCTATGCCCAGTCATCGCTGTGCCTTGATCTGCACACACAAACATCGGGACTCCACTTACTGCGACTGTCTCACATCCAGTCACCCTTGGACTCACCCACGTGGCTACAGTCAAGGCTACACCCACCACGGGGAACACTTACACACGTACGCCATTCTGACAGCTGACACAAACACGGTGCCTGCTGGTGCAAGGCACGGCTCTGAGCCCTACACACAGGTTAGCTCCTTTAATCCTCAGCCCAGTGTTGGTTGGCGCTATTAGCACTCCCCTTCCTGCAGATGAGCAAACAGGCCCAGAGTAGTTGAGCGGCTTGCCCAAAGTCACACAGCTGTTAGGCGGCGGAGCCAGGATTCAAGTGCCATGGGCGACATCTCCCATCAGCACCCAGGAACACACGGAGGCACATGTTATCACACCCACACGTGAATGCTCTGTCACAGGGTCACCCAGGGCCTGCACGATGTGGGCAGCAGGACTGGTGGTCAGACCCTCATCTGCCCAGCCTTTCCCTCATGGCCCATCTCTGCCTCCAGGACCGGAAGCTGCTGCTGACGGCCCAGCAGATGCTGCAGGACAGTAAGACCAAGATTGACATCATCCGCATGCAGCTCCGCCGGGCGCTGCAGGCCTGCCAGCTGGAGAGCCAGGCGGCCGCAGACGAGGCCCAAGGTGAGTCCCTTGCCCTGAAAAAGCCTCACCTGCATTCCACCTTGGAGAGTTCAGCTCCCAGCCCCACGAGGGGTCCCTTTCTGAGGCAGGGAGGTGGGTGCTGTGACTCACCACGTGACTGGAGCCCATTCCTGACCCTTGGCAGGCCTCAGTTTCCCATTTTGTCCTATTTCAGATTTGCACGTGATCATGTATTGGCAAACTACGGTTCTTGGACCAAATCTGCTACTGCCGCCTTTTTTTTTTTTTTTTTTTCAAATAACATTTTATTGGCACCCAGCCATGCCCATTCATTTACTATCACTTAAGGCTGCTTTTGCACTGCAACAGCAGGGCCAAGTAGTGGCAACAGAGCCTGTGTGGTCTACAAAGCCAAAAATATTTACCCTTTGGCTCTTTACGGAAATAATGTGCGGACCCCTGGACTAGGTGGTTGCCTTGTCACGTTGGCCCCTGTGGTGTAGAACTGTGGGTGTCCACGGTGTGTGTGTGTTCCTTTGTGTGTCTCAGTGTATGAATGCCTGGGGGTGTCTCAACCCCATTGTTAGCCTGAATTTGTCACAGGGTCTTGATGTAGTGTGTACAGAGAAGATTATCTGTGCTACTGATGTGTGTCAGTGATGCTGACCATGGGGACCAGAGGTTGTATGCACGCGATACATAATAATATTATGGAGCTGCAGCTCCTCCGTAATAATATCCTGCCCTGTAACTGTGGTAGTTTCTGTGTCACCATGAGAGGTAAGTGTCAGCTCTTGGTGGGGGTTAGTGCATTTGGGCTGCTGTACCACACAACACCACAGACTCGGGGTGGGGGCATGTAAACGACAGACATTTATTTCTCACTGTTCTGGGGGCTGGGAAGTCCAAGATCAAGGCGCCGGCAGATCCAGCGTCTGGTGAGAGCCCTCTTCCAGATTCATAGACAGCTGCTTTCTTACTGCATCCTCACTGGTAGAAGGGGCAAGGGAGCTCTCTGGGGTCCCTTTTATAAGGACAGTGATCCCATGCATGAGGGCTCCGCCCTTATGACCTAATCACCTCCCAGCGGCCCCACCAACTAATACCATCATATTGGCAGTTGGGTTTCAACGTACGAATTTTGCAGGGACACAAACGTGCAGTCCATAGCAATAGGGCTTGGAACTCGGATGACAATGTGTGCGTCTTTGTAGCGGGGAGGTGTCGGCGTGACGGTGTGGCTGTTCGTCTGTACTCTGAATGCCTACGTGGGCTTCTCAGTGACAGTGTGTGATGGTATGATCACGTCCCTGTGCTTTTGCGTGACGTTGTAACTTTTGGTGACAGCCTGATTTTGTCCCCATAAGTGTAAAAGCCTTGATGACTAGGCACATGTGACAGCAGTCCCGGTGGGTGCCACACAGCTGTGGGTGACTGTGACTGTCTGAGTGCCCAAGTCTGAGTCTAGGTCGTTGTGCAGGGCAGCGAGACCGTCCTTGGAATCTCCAGCCTTGGATGAGGGTGACCGTGGCCTTGTTTCTCTGAGTGACCAGTTTCCCGCACCTGGGTGACAGTGTATCCTTGTGCCTGTCCCTGTGCCATTGGGTCTCTGTGTCTATGGGTATCAGTGATGCTGCCCTGCCTATGTGAGAGTATGATGGCATTTCTTTACCTGTCCCTATGCCTTATCCATGTGGCAGTGTGATTGTGTTCCTCTGATTCTCCCTGGGCTGGAGATAGAGCCCTGGGAGTTTTGCCACTCTGTGACTGTGTCCTTTTAGGGTATTTATGTTTTGTGACCATTTCCCTCCGCCCCTGTGACTGTGTCCCTTTGCTGGGGGTTGACAAGGCATATATCTATGTAATAGCCTCACCACTGTGACAATGTCCCTATGTGGCAGTGGGATGGCATCTTTGTGAGAGTGTGTGTTCCTCAGTGTGTGTGTGTGTGTGTTCCAGTGCCTACACTGGTGACAAAGTGATAATGCCACTGTCACCCTGTGAGTGACAGTGTGACGATGTCTGTGTGACACTGCCTGTTCTCCCAACTACATTGTATTTCATGGGGTGGGTGGTCACTATGCATTTATCCAGACCCCTGCTGGAGGAAATGAGGTTGTTTCCAATCTTTTGCTCTTAGAAGGAAGGCTGTGAATAACCGTGTAGAGGTGTTTTTTTTTTTTTTTTAAATTTATTTATTTATTTTTGGCTGCATTGGGTCTTCGTTGCTGCGCACGGGCTTTCTCTAGTTGCGGTGAGCGGGGGCTACTCTCCGTTGCGGTGCACGGGCTTCTCATTGCGGTGGCTCCTCTTGTTGCAGAGCACCTAGGCGCGCGGGCTTTAGTAGTTGTGGCACATGGACTCAGTAGTTGTTGCTCGTGAGCTCTAGAGTGCAGGCTCAGTAGTTGTGGCGCACGGACTTAGTTGCTTTAGTTGCTCCAGCGGCATGTGGGATCTTCCTGGACCAGGGCTCAAACCCGTGTCTCCTGCATCGGCAGGCGGATTCTTTTTTATGTATTTATTTATTTATTTTTGTGGTACGCCGGCCTCTCACTGTTGTGGCCTCTCCCGTTGCGGAGCACAGGCTCCGGACGCGCAGACTCAGCGGCCATGGCTCACGGGCCCAGCCGCTCCGCGGCATGTGGGATCTTCCCGGACCGGGGCACGAGCCCGTGTACCCTGCATCGGCAGGCGGACCCTCAACCACTGCGCCACCAGGGAAGTCCCTGCAGAGGTGTTTTTTATGGGATAAAGTCCCTGAACTGGGATTGCTGAATCAAAGGGTAAATACATTTGTGATTCTGATAGAAATGGGCAAACTGCCTCCATTGGAAAGCCACTTGTATTCCCATTAGCAATGAATGAAAGTTACTCTTTTTTTTTAAGTGTCCCTGTGTCTGTGTGACTATATCCTATCCAGTTGCCATGGTATCCCTGCGACAGCCCCTGGGGACGGAGTGGGACCCTGACAATGTATCTGTCCCTAAGACTTTGTTAACGGTGTGCCTGTATATATGACTGTCCCCGGGTGACAGCTTAACTACATCCCTGGGACCGTCCATGTGGGTGTGAGAGCGTCTGGATAAAAGAGGGACAGCATCTGGGTGGAAGTGTGGCCGTCTGCCTGTGGGTGACAGTGTGAGTGTGTCACCGTGACCCCTCACCTTGGGAGAAAGTGATGCGTATTGATGGCCGTCTGTGGCCAGTGCTTCTTCCTGCCGATGGCTGCGGCCCAGGCTAGCCTCACTGCCTCGTGTCCTACACCCACAGGGAGTCCGGACCTGGGGGCCATGGAGCTGCGCATCGAGGAGCTGCGGCACCACTTCCGAGTCGAGCACGCGGTGGCGGAGGGCGCCAAGAACGTGCTGCGCCTGCTCAGCGCTGCCAAAGCCCCAGACCGCAAGGCTGTCAGCGAGGTGAGGGACGCGGTGTCGACCCAGAGGGGTGGGGCTTCAGCGATGGGTGGGACCTCATTTTCAGGGAGCCCAGGGGTAGGACCCAAATGGCTGAGGGCTTGGGCTTCCAGGGAGGAGCTCCAGGTAGGACTTAGCCAGCCTGGGGGCGGGGCCTGGGTCCGCACTTGGGGAGGGGCGTGCTGGATCCCGCCCCCAGCCCGGCCAGGCTCCTCCCACCGCAGGCGCAGGAGAAGCTGACCGAGTCCAACCAGAAGCTGGGGTTGCTTCGGGAGGCGCTGGAGCGGCGGCTCGGTGAGCTGCCCGCTGACCACCCGAAGGGGCGGCTGCTGCGCGAGGAGCTTGCTGCGGCCTCGTCCTCAGCCTTCAGTGCCCGCCTGGCCGGGCCCTTCCCCGCCATGCATTATAGCACCCTGTGCAAGCCCGCGCCGCTCACAGGTGGGTCCCGACGTCCCCCACCCAATCCGGACCCTACCTCCCGCAGCTCTGGACTCCTGACCCCTCTGAGTCCCCCAGCCCCGAGACCCCCAACCGGGATCTCCACTCTCCCCAACCCTGGACTCCCATCCCACTGTTCCCTCCCTTCTCCATTCACCCCAGCCCTTTGGACCTGGGCCCCATTGCCCATGCCAGACAGCCGTATGCACCTGGACTTCCCACCCCGCCTTGCCCTCTGAGGGACTCTTGTCCCCATCCCCATCCTCACTTTCGCCACCCCTCCCCAAATGGCCCTGCCTTTTTTCTCCAGCCAGAGTCCCCCAGCCCAGTCTCACAGTCCCTTGCTCTCAGAACCCTCAGCCCTGAACCTCTGTCCCCCAACGCCCAGGCTAGCCAGCCCCTCCCTCCTTAGATCCCTCAGCCACTACCTCCCCAGACTAGCCCTACCATAGACCCCAGCCCCAGTGTCAGACCTCGGATCAGCCCGCCGAATCTAAGCCCGGACTCCTAGTCCTACCTGGCTCACCACCGCCTGGACCTTCAGCCTACACCCTGAACCTCTCTTCTGTCACTAAACCCCAGCACCCAGACCCCCTCCCCAGATTGACCCACCCCTCCCCTTGTCCCATGTTTCTCACTTTCGGACACAGCCATCCCTGCATCAGACCCCCTGCCTCACCCTGACAGTCCCTCACCACCTCCCACTTGCATGTTGGCCACTTCTGCACATGCCCACTTTACCTGCAGGCCCTTCCCCTCGTCCTGCCCCAGATGTGACCCCCCCCTCCCCCGTCATGAGCCTGCCCCTCTCTCAGGGACCCTGGAGGTGCGTGTAGTGGGCTGCAGAGACCTTCCAGAGACCATCCCTTGGAACCCCTCACCTTCAGTGGGGGTGCCTGGGACCCCTGAGAGCCGCACCCCCTTCCTGAGCCGCCCAGCCCGGGGCCTTTACAGCCGAAGTGGAAGCCTCAGTGGCCGGAGCAGTCTCAAAGCGGAATCCGAGAACACCAGTGAGTGGGCATTGAGGGTCTGGAGGGATGAGATGGGGTGGGGGGTCCTGGATTTCCCACATTTGTAACATTCTTAAAAGTTAGTACATCACACCCGTTAGGATGGATACTGCAAAACAAAACAAAACAAACAACAGCTGTTAAGGAGGATGTGGAGAAACTGGAACCCTTCTGCTCTGTTGGTGGAAATGTAAAATGGTGCAGCCACTGAGGAAAACAGTATGGCAGGTCCTCAGATGATTCAACATGGAATTACAATATGATCCAGCAATCCCGCTTCTGAGTAAATATACAAAAGAGTTGAAAGCAGGGTCTCGAGGATATATTGGTATACCCATGTCCATAGCAACATTATTCACAGTGCTCAAAGGTAGAAGCAACCCAGTGTCTGTTGACGGATGGATGGGTAAGCAAAATGTGGTCCATCCATGCAATGGAATATTTCTCTGCCTTGAAAAGGAAGGACATTCTGAAACATACTGCAACATGGATGAACTTGAGGACATTACGCTAAGTGAAATAAGCCAGTTATAAAAAGACAAGTAGTACACGATTCCACTTATATGATCCAGAGTGGTCAGATTCATAGAGATAATGGTTGAGGGTGAGGGGGGAACGGAGAGTTATTGTTTAGTGGGGACAGAGTTTCAGTCTGGGAAGATGAAAAGAGTTCTGGAGATGGATGGTGGTGATGGTTACACAACAGTGTGGACATACTTGATACCACTGAGCTGTACGCTTAAAAATGATTATGATGGTAAATTGTATGTTATGTGAATTTTACCACAATGTGAAAAAAGCTAATACGTACATGTTTAAAAGTATGAATAAAAGAAGAATAACAATAGGGTAACCATCTGTGTTGCCACCACCCAGGTCAAGCAGTAGAATTCTCTGAGCCCCCTCATGCCCCATCCTCAACTCCAGCCCCTTCCTCTGTCCTAGAGGTAGCTACTCTCCTGACCCTCACGGTTATGGTTTCCTTGTTTTGCTTTGTAGTTTTAGCACCCATGTACCATCTCAGAACAACGTAGTTTAATTTGCCTATGTTTGAACTCCATATATGTGGAATCATACAGAATGTATTTCATGGTAATGGCTTCTTTTAGTCAACATTGTTTGGGAGACTCATCCCTATCGTTGCATGAAACTGTAGTTCATTCATTTTACCACGTCATGAGGCGTGTCAAATTGCTGTCTTTTTTTAGGTAAAAAATAGTTGAATATCAGCCATTTCATGGTTTAGCTAAAAAGACTATATTACAATTTATATATTAATTCCTGGACGGTGAGCTGTTTCTAATTTAGGGCTGTTATATAAGCATTATATTTATGCATCTCCCGATGTATACTTGCCTGCATTCTTCTAGGGTAAATACTTAGAAATATATTGCCAGAACTTGCATACAGCATAAAAGTGAATTTGGATCCCCGCCTCACGCCACGTGCAAAAATCAACTGGAGATGGATTAAAGGCCTTAATGTGAAAGGCAGAACCCTAAAGCTTTGTCAGATAGCACAGCAGAATATTGTGGGGGGGGAGGAGAAGATTTCTTTTAATAAGATACAAGAGATTACCCTCGGCCAGCAAGAATCTCCTGACCGCCTACCCCCAACCCCTCTTCCAGGTGAGGTGAGCACTGTGCTCAAGCTGGATAACACAGTGGTGGGGCAGACGTCCTGGAAGCCGTGTGGTCCCCACGCCTGGGACCAGAGCTTCACCCTGGAGCTGGAGAGGGTGAGTTCGGTTAGGGGATGACAGGGCTTGGAGGAGGAGGGGTTTGAGGCCTCGGGCACCCCAAATGACGGCCCTCTTTCTCTCCCTCAAGGCACGGGAGCTGGAGTTGGCTGTGTTCTGGCGGGACCAGCGGGGCCTATGTGCCCTCAAATTCCTGAAGCTGGAGGATTTCTTGGACAATGAGAGGCATGAAGTACAGCTGGACATGGAACCTCAGGGCTGCCTGGTGGCTGAGGTACAGCCTGACCCCGACCCTGAGAAAATGCTTTGGCATCTCCTGCTCTGGAAGGGGAAGATGTGTTTTCCACTGGTCTCTGAATCTCGATAGAAAAGTACATATAATTATATGTCACATCAGTGCATGACTTAAGCTGGGATTGGTTTTGTTCTGAAACAAGATATTAAAAAAAGAAAAAAAAAAAAAAAAAAAAAAAAATTCTGTTAAG
>NW_020175432.1:5913376-5923625 GCF_003031525.2 Neophocaena asiaeorientalis asiaeorientalis
AAAAAAAAAAAAAAACAAAATTCTGTTAAGCTAGAAAAGAAAAGCAAAACCTAGCAACATATTACGGAGATTGCCACCAGAGCCACAGCTGAGCGGAGAGATTCCTTCCACAGTGATGTCAGGGTTAGGGTCCAAATCAGGGTAGCCCACCCTTGGCACTATGGACATCTGGGCTGGATCATTCTTGGTTGCAGGGGCCGTCCTGTGCACTGCAGGGTGCTGAGCAACACCCCCTGCCTCCACCCACAGGATGCCAGTAGCGACACCCACCCCCACCCCCGCTCCAAGTTGTGACAACCAAAAATGTCTCCAGACATGGCCAGGGTCCCCTGATTAAGAGCCCATAGTCTAAATAACATTCCTAGCTGACCCCTTGTAGTATGGCTGGGCCCTGTTCGAAGTGCTGTACTGGCATTGACTTGTTAGTCCTCACAATCACCCAGTGCAAACAGGACCATTATTAGTCACATCTGATAGCGGAGGAAATGAGCCACAGAGAAAGAAAGTCACTGGCGCCCTCATTTAACCAGAATCATCCTCAAAAATTCTTTCAATTTGCCCCTAACATATACATGTGTCCTGTTTTTTTGTATATATGTAGACGTGTGTGTGTGTGTGTATGTGTGTGTCTCCCCATGTCCTTAAACCCAGGAGGAAATTTGTTTGTTTTTTTTGCTACTTGCTTAGATTTTTAAATACCGCTTCTCTTTGCCAGAAGATCAGACCATGTGAAAGAGATCAGAAATGTGAAAGAGAAACAGTTCACAATGCACAGTATAAAATACAGCTGTATAATGAACCCTATTTTCGGGAGTGGGATAAATATCAAGTGAGTCATTGGGTTCAAGTGAGTTTAAAGATTAACCTGAAAGAAGCTTTTCCTTGGTTACCAGAGACCAAATATATATTACTCTAAGTTTTCACTAAAAAGTGCTTTCAAAATTAAAAAAACATTAGTAAATTTTCACTAATTCCCAACACGTAGTTTTTTCTTGAAAAAGTATCTAGAAAAATTCTTAAAATATTCAAGGGCTGTTTTACTGTCCAGGTGGAAATTCTTATGTGATCTCATAATCGAGGACTCCTGAAGGAAAGGAGCAGAGAAGGGCAGACTTCAGATGGTAGGGCCACGAAACTATTCTTCTATTAGGAAGACTGTCCAAAACCCAAGTGGACGATAGAGGTGGGTGGCCAGGGGGACAAGTTCTGAGGCAGTCCTTCTTGCCTTCAAGGTTTACTTATAACATTCTATTTTGTTCTCCCCAAAGCACCAGCCTGTAGGACTTTCTGCAGTTCTGTTGTCAGTGAGCCTACAATCGTTGAGTTCTGTTGTAGGTAGGAATGTTCCATATCTGTGTCATCCAATACAGTAGCTGCTAGTCAGTTGAAGTGTGGCTAGTGTGACTGGGGGAACTGACGTTTTCATTTTACTTAATTGAAATAGCTACATGTGGCTAGAGGGGACCAGATTGGACACCCATAAAGCCACAACAGTTCTGTGACTCCAGCACCTTCTAGAAGATGCGTTGGAGTCGGGAGAATTCAACTCGGCCAGTGGTTTCCCCACATGGGTGGGCGCCAGCATCACCTGGAGGGCTTGTTGAAACACAGACTTCGGGGCTCCACCGCCGGGGTTTCTGACTCGGTGGGTCCAGGTTGGGGTGGCGGTGCTGAGAATCTGCGCTTCCAGCAGGTTCCCAGGTGATGCTGATGCTGCTGGTCGGGGACCACACTCGGGCGATCGGGACACTAGGTGAAGTGTAGGACCTGTTTGCTGGAGTTGTATGTACATCTCGTTGGATCAGACCCACTCCCCACCCCTGGAGGAGGGCCTGCTTGCCTCCTTCTTGCCTTTTCAAGGTGGCACTTCAGGAGGTGGTCCTGTCGAAGGATGGACTGGCTTTATGACCCCTTAATACGATGCATACTACTCTGTGGTTGGACGCAATGCCACAGCGATCAGAACCCCCGAAACATATGGGCGTGCACACCTATGATCTTAAGGGCTTCCCCACCAAGCTGCCCGGAGGTGGGCGAGGGTCCTCACGCTAGCCCCTCCCTCAGGTCACCTTCCGCAACCCTGTCATTGAGAGGATACCGCGGCTCCGACGGCAGAAGAAGATCTTCTCCAAGCAGCAAGGTGAGGGGATGGGCTGGGGCAGGGGAGAGACCAGGGGTCCCGGGAGTGTCACAGAGGGTGACACCTGCCCCCGTCTCCCCAGGGAAGGCATTTCAGCGCGCTAGGCAGATGAACATCGACGTGGCCACCTGGGTGCGGCTGCTTCGCAGGCTCATCCCCAATGCCACTGCCACAGGCACCTTCAGCCCTGGGGCTTCTCCAGGACCCGAGGCTCGGTCCACAGGGTAAGGAGGGAGGGCCCCGGAGTTCCGGCTGCCTCTGGTTGCTTCCCGGAATGCTAGGTCTTAGATGCACCCTCTTCCCTTTGCTGCAGCGACATATCTGTGGAGAAGCTGAACCTCGGGGTTGACTTGGACAGCTCACCCCAGAAGAGCCCTCTGGGTCCTCCTTCCAGCCCATCAAGTCTGGTGAGCTTCCCCCTTGGCCTGGGCAGTGTTAGGGGACCTCCACTGCCACTCAAGGCCCAGAGATCACCAGGAACTTCCCAGGACACACAGCACACCTCTGCCAGAACCGGGGTCCTGTTCTCTATCCCGGATAAAAACATGAGCTTGGGACCCAGGCCACCTGGGTCCCGTCCCTGCTCTGCTGCCTCCTAGCTGTGTGACTCACGCCAAGCAGCGTCACCTCTCTGTGTTTAGTATATACTGCCCTGTAAAATGATCACATTTACAACTCACGTCGATGACAGAAGCCCAGTTAGTGGTTTTCTCTGGGTGGGGGTTTATTGATAGGAGGGGGGACACAAGAGAGCCTGGCAAAGATGATAAAAATGTTCTGCATCTTGATCTAGGTCGGAGGTCAGCACACTTTTTCTGGAAAGGGCCATATAGGCAGTATTTTCAGCTTTGTGGGCCAGAAGGTCACGGTGATGACTGGTCAATGCTGCTCTCGTAGAAAGCAGCCACACCTGATACAGGCAGACGTGAAGGGGTGTTGCTGTGTATCAGGAAGCCTTACCGAATGTCTGTCACTTTCATGGATCATGAACTATTAGTCTTCTTTTGATTTTTTTCCCCCAACCCTTTAGAAACGTAAAAATCATTCTTAGTTTACAGACTGTACAAAGCATGGAGTTTACCAACCCTTGGTCTAGGCGACGGGCATCTGGGTAGATACGTATGTGAGAGCTCTTTCCATTGCCCACCTCACCGAGTGCATTTTATACCTCATTTTCTAAAAAAATGGAAACAATAAAATATGCTTCGTGGCATTAAATTAAAACGAGATGCCTCATTAAATTAGATGAGTTGGTCAAAAAAAAAATACAGAAGTTGAATAACATTGAACGCTGGGGAGGATGCAGGAAAAGCATGTGAATCACTGCATCTCCTTCGGAGGGCACAGCTGGCTGAGTTAAAAAGATGGGCATTACCTTGACCTAGGAGTTCCAGCCCAGGACATCTATGATGGACATTCACACACGTCCACCAAAATGCTTGAATGGTATAAAATACATCTAGAAAGGTGCCCACGAAATCATGAACAGCAGCTGGCTCTGGGGAGGGCAGCTGGGGCAGGAGAGGACTGTGTTTCCTACTGTATACCTGTTTGCGCTGATTGAATCTTTAGAACTGTCTCTATAGTGGAGAATGATGGACCAGTAGGTAAATTTTTCCCACTTAAATTATTAATTTTGATTCTTCTCAAAGTTATATATGCTTATGATGTAAAGAATTAGGTCACTCCGTGGTATTCCCTAATACCAGTAAAGGGAATAAGTAGATAAATGATAAAATACAGCGTAGAATGTGCTGGGAAGAAAAATAAAGCAGAGAAAGGGGACAGGGAGTGTTGGAGCTTCTGTTAGTTATTTAATATGGCGGTCAGCTGGCCACCTTCAAAGGTGACATTTGAATAAAGGCCTGAAGCAGGTGAGGGAGGAACAGTGCAGGTGCTGGGAAAAGAGAGTTCCTGGTGGAGAGAACAGCCCCATGCAAAGGTCCTGGGGTGGAAACATGCCTGGTGTGTTCAGGGCACAGCGAATGGAACAGTGTGGCTGAAGGGGGATTGAGTGAGGAGGGGTGGGGGAGGAGAGGTGAGGTCACATCGGTGACAAGAGCCTTGGTGGCTATTGTGGTTATGGGTTATTGTACTCTGACCTCCTCTGTCTGCCACAGACTTCTCTGATCCAGGAAACTACCACCACTCCTGAGCTGCCTTCAGAGACCCAGGAGATCCCAGGCCCCACCCTGTGCAGGTGACACCCCTCCCCTGGCCACCACCCACCACCCCTGCCCACTGTCCCTTCCCCACCAGCCTCCTCTTTCCACAGCCCTCTGAGGAAGTCACCCCTGACCCTCGAGGATTTCCAGTTCCTGGCGGTGCTGGGCCGGGGTCACTTTGGGAAGGTGAGGCGGGGGGCAAGGAGTTGGGGGTCTGGGGGGGTCCAGACCTCCAGGTCCTTGGACTGGCCACTAAGGCCACCCCTGCCCACTGTGGTTCCAGGTGCTGCTTTCCGAATTCCGGCCCAGCGGGGAGCTGTTTGCCATCAAGGCTTTGAAGAAAGGGGACATTGTGGCCCGAGACGAGGTGGAGAGGTGGGGACCCTGCTCAGGCCCTCTGAGAACTTTGGTCTTCTGGGAAATGGGAGACAGAGCAGTCCCCTCCTTGGAGTTGCTGTGAGAGTGATTCGTAACAGTCACTTGGACTTATTAAGCTAGTATTGGGGTGGCCAAAAAGTTCGTTCGGGGTTTTCTGTATTACAGGAAAACCCGAACGAACTTTTTGGCCACCCCCAATACTTACAATAATAACGACTCCTAGAAAGCACCCACCGTGTGCTTTACATTTAGTAACGAATTCCTCACAACGGCTCTAAGAGGTAAGGACTGTTATTGTCCCCATTCTGCTGATGGCACAGAGAGTTTGACCAAATTGCCCAAAGGTCACATAGGCAGTAGGCAGCAGGTCTGGGATTTGAACTTAGGGACTCAAGTTCTGAAGCCTGTGCTATTAACGGTGCCATTGTACTGGGGTCAGGACCCTGAGTTCAGATCCTCCCTCTGCTACAGATGTGCTTAGAAACCTTAGGGAGTTCATTTCACCCTTCTGAACCTCAGGCTCCCCTTCTAGAAAAGGGGAGTAATAATGCCTTTCTTGCAGGGTTGCCGGGTGGAATGAATGAGAGGATGACTCTAGAGCGTTCTGCACAGTGCCCTGCCCCCTGTAGATACCTGAGATTGTCCCCAATCTTCTTGACATCCTTTTATTAACCAGGAACCCAATTTAGGCTTAAGCAAATACAGGAATTCATTGCTCTGCATCAGGAAAGTCCAGGGGTGGACTACCTTCAGGCATGGCTGTACACAGGTGCTCAGTTGATATCTCTCACTTCTGCTTTTGTCTGTGTGGGCTTTGCTTGCAGTCCCCTCACAGGGACAGAGATGCCCCCCACCCTAGCAGTTTAAGGCTCATCTGTAAGCTTTAGCTCTTCCTCCTTAATAATTCCAGCAGAAATCCTGAGATTGAGCCCCATTGGCTTGGCTTGCCCTTTTGTGGGCCAGTTCCTGGCCAGGGAGATGGGGTGCTCCAAAGGGAAATAACAGTCCCTCTGGTGGTTTCCCAAAGGGAAGTTACTAGGACTGTTACTAGGACAATGGATGGATTCTGGGTGCCTGGTTAGCATGTTCAGAAGTGTTAAGCAGCTTGTCCCAGTGTGCACAGCCATGCAAGGCCCTTGACAAACATCTGATGATTGAGGACTCTTAGGGGGTGGGCGAGTTGGTGGTAGGGAGCTGCTGTAGTCTTTGACCCCTGCCCCACCCCCATCCTGCCCAGCCTGATGTGTGAGAAGCGGATCTTGGCGGCTGTGACCAGCGCGGGACACCCCTTTCTGGTGAACCTGTTTGGCTGTTTCCAGACACCAGAGCACGTGTGCTTCGTGATGGAGTACTCGGCCGGCGGGGACCTGATGCTGCACATCCACAGTGATGTGTTCTCGGAGCCCCGCGCCGTGTGAGCCTAGTCCCCCACCCCACACCCCCACCCACAGGCCCTGCCTGCCCCCAGCTCCTGGGTAATGGGGGGCTTTTGAGGATGTGGGAGCCTTATGTGACCCTCTGCCTTTCCTGGAAGCCCAGCTCCCTCACACCAGCCTCTCTCTGCAGCTTTTATTCGGCCTGTGTGGTGCTGGGGCTGCAGTTTCTCCATGAACACAAGATTGTCTACAGGTGTGTCTGTGTGTGCGCGCACGCATATGCCCGTGCATGCATGCTCTGCCCACTGGGGGACCCTGAGGCTTCAGGCAGGACCCAGATTCCCACTCATCCCTCTTTACATCCTCCCATCCCCTCCCCCACAGGGACCTGAAGTTGGACAATTTGCTCCTGGACACCGAGGGCTATGTCAAGATTGCAGACTTTGGCCTCTGCAAGGAGGGTGATGAGCGGGGGCGGGGGACTGGGATCTGAGGGACTGGCCTCTGGGGTTTAGACAGAGAGGGGAGGGAGTGGACTCCCCAGCCTTACCTGGGTTATCCCCTACCCTGGTCCTGGGACGGGGCTGGCTGGCTGGACCACCCCATGCTGGGCTGGGCTAGAGCTGTGACCTCCCCCATAACCTCACATGGCCCTGCTGCCCCCAGGGATGGGCTATGGGGACCGGACCAGCACTTTCTGCGGGACCCCGGAGTTCCTGGCACCTGAGGTGCTGACGGACACATCGTACACTCGGGCGGTGGACTGGTGGGGGCTGGGTGTGCTGCTGTATGAGATGCTGGTCGGTGAGGTGAGGCCCCAGGCCACCCCGCCCTGCCTGTCCCCAGTAACCTGTATATACCCGGTGGGGGGAGAGGGGGGTCAGAATTGGCCTCCACTATGTGCTGTCTGATTGAGGACAGGTGGCTTTGCCTCCCTAGCCTCAGTTTCTGCATCTGTAAATTGGGGTACTTACCCTCCCAGGTGAGCCTTGTAAAAGTGCAATGGGAGCCCAGGGTGGAGCTGGGTGTGGTGTGGCCAGAGGGGCCTAATTCACCCTGGCTCTTCCTGTCCCCAGTCCCCGTTCCCAGGGGATGATGAGGAGGAGGTATTTGACAGCATTGTCAACGATGAGGTTCGCTACCCCCGCTTCCTGTCAGCTGAAGCCATCGGCATAATGCGCAGGGTGAGGACCCCCGCAACTTAGGGCGGGCCAGGGGCGTGGCTCTGGGACTGGGAAGAGGAACACTGACACAGAACTCCCTCCCCCCAGCTGCTGCGGAGGAATCCAGAGCGGAGGCTGGGATCCAGCGAGAGGGATGCAGAGGATGTGAAAAAACAGCCTTTCTTCAGGGTGAGGTCCCCCACTCCCAGGACCCAGTCATCCCCCCAACCCAAGACCTAGTGGCTTCACCTCCAACACTGTCGCCTCCCCTTGACACCTGCCTGCCTTTCCTTCCCCCTCCCTTACCCTCACTGGCCCTCCTACACCCACATCCACTCCAGGCTGGCCTGGGGCCGGGGTGGGGGCGGGGAGCACTGCCCTGTGTATGAGCCCAGGCCCCTCCCCCCACTCATACGGTGATCCTTCCTGAGCCCCCAGGCCCGCCACTTTCCCTCCCTCTATCTTGTGACTTCCTGTGTTGATCCCCACAGATCCAAGGCCAGACGGGGTGCAAGGAGCAAAGCCTTCCTGCGCTCTGCTCTGAGCCTCCCCTGCTGACCTCTCCCCTCTCTGCCCTGCAGACACTGGGTTGGGATGCCCTGCTGGCCCGGCGCCTGCCGCCGCCTTTCGTACCCACGCTGGCGGGCCGCACTGATGTCAGCAACTTCGACGAGGAATTCACAGGGGAGGCCCCCACGCTGAGCCCACCCCGTGACGCTCGGCCCCTCACGGCCACAGAGCAGGCAGCCTTCCGGGACTTCGACTTTGTGGCCGGGGGCTGCTAGCCCCCTCCCCGACTTCTGCCCCCACCGAGCTGTCAGTTTTTAAAAAGGCCTTTGGGATTTGCTCTATCCATGCATCTCCGTCCGTTCTTGTGCAGTAATGGGGGTGGGGGGCGTGCTTGGAGGTGGGGAGAGTTGGGAGGGGATGTGATGGGTGGCCGGCGGCGTAGGGAGTGATGGGGAGAGGCCCTGGATTGTGGTGGGGGATCGTTTGAAGGGGGCCAAGGGCTGGTGGAGACTCGGGGCTGTTATTGTGGTGGGGATCATGGGCAGGCCGCCGTGGGAGGGGGCTTGGAGCTGTGTTGAGGAACTTTCGGGGTTAGAGGCCAGTGATGGGGTGTAGTTTGCAGGGTAGGGACTTGGGGTTGTGTGTGGGAGCTCAGGGCCACAATGAGCGAATGGTTGCGGGAGTCACTCATGACGTTAGCAGGGGCGAAAAGCGGCCCCCAACCCTCCCACTCTGCTCCCAGCCGAGCCTCCGCCCCAAGACTGCGGCCACGGCGTTGTGCGCGTGCTCCTGCGACTCCGGCTCTGCGTCTCCACGCCCTCGCGTGGCTAGTCCCGGAACTGCACACCCCGGAGGCGTACACAGCACCTCTGCCGCTCCCGCGCGGCCGCGAGGGTGCTGCAGCCCCGACGGGACGCACCGCCCTGGGCTTGTCCGCAAAAAGCTTTTATTCCCCGAAGTCTCCGAGCTGCGGACCAGAGGCCGGCCCCGGGTGGTCTGGCTTAGCCGCCGGGCGCGCCTAGAAGTGACTGAGGCCACTGTGCCGGGAGCTGCGCAGCGAGTTGGCCTCCCAAGCGCTCCTCATTAGGCCCAGCCCCCCGGGGCTGCCCTTGGCACCTGCCCTTGAAGGCAGGAGGTGAAGCAGGTGGCGAAGCACAGCCCGGCGCAGCAAGATGTACACCCAGGGGTCCAGAATCTGGTTCCACGAGGCGAGGCGCACGGCCAAAAACAGCGGCTGCTGCAAGGAGCTGGAGCCCCAGCCCGCGATGGCCAGCACCACCAACACCTGTGGGAGAAGACAGTGTGAGCGGTGGGTGGTGTAAGAAAAGGGCACCGGCGAAGGGTAGGGCTGAGATGGATGGGAGAGTGTCTGAAGGTAAGGAGGCTGTGAGGATGGACGGAACGTCACGGGGAGGGTAAATGGGAATCTAATTGGGAAGGAGCTGTGGGGAGAGGGGAGAAGAAGTGGGAGCCTTAGAGACCGTGGCAGAAGCAAAGGCCTTCAGTGGGTGTGTGCTTGGGCAGGAAAGAAGTCCCAGGTATCCCAAAGGACAGGGGATTGAAGGGGAGAAGAGAAAAGGGGTGGTGATGGTGGAAGGAAGCTAGGGAATGGAAGCACTTAGGTGGGTGGGGTTGGAGGAGAACCTTGCCTGGGTCGGGTGAACTACAAAGACCCCAGGAAGGAGTAAGATACGGGGACTGGGAGGAGGAGTGGGACGTCAGAGGAAGAGGGCAAAGGGTGGACTCTGGCAGGTGGGGCCTCGAGGGGGCAGTGCCCTGGCTGGGTCAGAGAGAGAGGACCCAGGTATCCCAGGATGGAAAAGGGTGGGAGAGGTCACGGAGGGCGTGGGAGGGAGCAGGGTTGGAGGGGCATGTGCACCCCTCACCAGCAGGGGGCTCCAGCAGATGCACGACACCACCATGATGCCTACGAGCTGGCCCACCATCTCCACATCGTGGGCACGGGCTCGCCGCGCTGAGCCGCGGCCCAGGGAGCCGCCGGGGGCGGCGGAGGCCGGAGCGACGGACGAGGCGGACGAGGCGGACGAGGCAGAGGCCGGGCGGGGTCCGCGCCCTCCCCAGTGACGGCGGCTGTCAGGGCCTCCAGCCGGGAAGTGCCGTCGAGAGCGGCGGCACCAGCGGGCGCGCAGCAGGGCAAGGCCGCTGAGCGTGTTGCACACGAGCGCGGCGAGCAGCGAGGCCAAGCCGAGGCCGGCGAAAAGGCCGGCGAGCAACGACTGGCGCCAGCCTCCCGCCGGGCCCAGACCGATGAAGCACCACGTACCCGGGTACTGCAGCTCGTAGTGGCCCACGCGCGCCAATGGCAGCAGCGCCACGGCCAAGGCCACGGCGGCCAGCGCGGCCAAAGCCAACCGCGCTCGGGCCACCGAGACGCCGGCTGCGTGCAGCAGCGGCCGCGTGACGCCCACGCAGCGCTCCACGGCCATGCCGCAGCCCAGCAACAGCGGGCACAGGCCGAAAAAGACCATGCATCCGCCCAGGAAGTGGCAGGCGCCG
>NW_020175432.1:5923639-5950826 GCF_003031525.2 Neophocaena asiaeorientalis asiaeorientalis
CGGGATCACGTGGCCCACCAGGTCGGTGGCCAGCAGGCTGGCGACGAACAGCAGGAAGGTGGCTGCCGAGCGGCGGCGCCGCAGACGGCCCGCGACCTGCGCCAGCAGTGCCAGCGCCAGCACGTTGGACACGGCGCCCAGCGTCATGGAGAAGATGGGCAGCGCGGGCGACGCGCCCGCCAGGTCCGACAGCGGTCCGCCGGAGGCGTTGGAGGCCCCAGGTGCTGTACACGTGGTCGCCTCACCCGCCAGGCTCAGGTTGAGGGGCCCGCAAGGGATCATGTCAGGTGCCGGGGGTGGGGCTGGGGAGAGGAGAGGAGGGGAAGGTGAGGTTCCACCATTGGCCTGGGACCAGCTGGTGGTCCCATCTCAGATCATCAGGACCCATCTCACCCTCCATGGAGTTCTTCTATGGACCCTCTGTCCGTGGCAACTCCAAATGACTCTGGCTGCCCCATTCCTGATCCATTTGTCCTCTTCCTCTTACCAGCCCATCTCTTGCTCCAGGCCTGTCTTCCCTCATTGCCCTGTCCACCAGGGTCACCTGGCTTCAGCCTCACCTGTCTCTGACCCCACCTCTGGGCTTTACCCACCCACTTCTGACACCCACCTCCCATTTTGACAGCCAATTCCTGGCCCCCGGCCCCATCTGATACCCACTGACCCCATTTCTTTCTTTCTGTTTTTTTTTTTTTTTTTTTTTTTTTTACGTTGCGGAGCACAGGCTCCGGACACGCAGGCCCAGAGGCCATGGCTCACGCGCCCAGCCGCTCCGCGGCACACGGGATCCTCCTGGACCGGGGCACGAACCCGTGTCCCCTGCATCGGCAGGCGGACTCCCAACCACTGCGCCACCAGGGAAGCCCCCCACTGACCCATTTCTAATCCCAGGGCACCATCTGACCCCACTGCCCCATCTTTGACCATCACTATGTCACCTTTACTCCAGTCCCATCCTAGATGCTCACAACCCCACCTCTGCCACCTTGGGCACATCTCTCCCCACCACACTGTCTCTTTCCCCATGGCCACATCCCTGTTCCCATAAACCCATCTCTGTCCCCTTGGCCACATCTCTGTCCACACAGCCCTGTCCCTGTCCCCAGAGCCCCATCCTTGTCCCCCCACACTCCCATCTCTGAGCCCCATCGCTGTCTCTCACCCAGGACCTACCTCTGCCCACTGCTGCCTCACCCTGGATGCCCACAGTTCCGCTCCTGCCAGCTTCATGTCCCTGCCCCAGAGGCCTCAAGGCTAACCCGTCACCACCCATTCCTTGATAGCCCCTGGTGAGGGCTGAGAGGTCAGAACTGCCTGCTAGGTCATATGGGAAGGGAGGCTAGACAGACAGTAAGATCAACAGGGACAGAGAGATGGGCTGAGAGTCAAGGAACACGGGAAGGACAGGCTGGGGGAGCCATGGACCCATTCCTTTCACGCCTTCCTCCCCCACTGGAGATCCTCGTGCCCCAGCCTTCTTACCCGGAGCTGCCTGGGACGCAGGGTCCCCATCGCCTGCCGCTTGGTCCCTGCTGCTCCACTGCACCGGCTGCCCTGCTGCGCCCTAGCCTGCTGCGCCCGAGCTCTCCGACAGGCCGCTCCCTCCCTCCCTCCCTCCCTCCCTCCCCGGGTGGCTCCTGGCTCCCAGCCTCCTCCCGCTGCCCGCTTCAGCCTCCAGGGGCCGTTCCACCCAGCGCACGCCTTCAGGGGACCTGGGGTGACAGACACCCCCTTTTTGTACTCCTGGCAATGGTCATGGGCCGCTCCCCAGGCCCCAGCTCCCCTGAGTAAGGGGGGGCTCTGGGAAGTTGGCCTGGCCCCCGTGACCCGCTCCCACTGGTGGGGCGGGAGCAGCCCCATTCCCTCCCAGGCGTGGGCCTCTCGCCTACCTCATTAATAAAGCGGATAAAATCTAAACAGTGGAAAACGTGAGTGTCGCCCAGGGCAGTCTGGGGCGGCTTAGTGGTGCTACTACCCCCACCGGGGCCGCAAGGTTGGAGGGCTAGCCCTGCGTGGGGACAGCAGCACCCCCTTGCCCTGCCAGAACCTTCATGCATGTTGGGTGGGTGGCGGTGGGCAGTGCCCTGGGTGGACCAGCTTGGGTCATGCCCAGCCTGACCAGGAGATCCGCCCATTATTTACACAGGGGCTTAAAGCCTAGGCAAGTTCTGCAGCGAGTCAAACTCTGGGAGGGAAGAGGGAGGAGGCTGAAGGGGGGGCAGGGGAACCGGGAAGATCGGTGACCAGTGGACTGTCTCCTAGATCCTGCTTTAGGATGTGATGAGCACACACACGTCCCAAGCCAGAGACAGCCACACCTGTGGGCACTCAGCTGCATCCTCACCTCCTGCCCTGAGAAGTAGGATCGCATCCCTGAGCGGCACACACACGGTCACACGCTCGAAGATACACAATCATATCCCTTAACACCCTGAGACCCCCCCACCGTCATGGCCTGTTCCCAGCTCAGCAGCAGCCACGAGCCTTGGGGTCAGCCATTGTCACACTGAGACGGTCTCACCTCTAGCACCAGAGGTGGGCCCACAGTTACTGATGCTAACACCCTGAAATAGAGCCCCCTGTGAGAGAGACCATCACAGCCCTTAGTGCTGGCAAATGTAGTCTCACGCAGCACCTTGAGCGGTGCATACAACTGTTACCACTGACACAGCCCCCAGCCACACCCCAACATCACCCAGAGATGCCCCCTAACAGTCCAAGACAGGCCCCACAGGTACACACCACATACACCCAAGACACAAGGAGTGGCACCCCCTGGACACCCCGAGATCTAGCCGGTCACCCCCCGACCCTAGCAACAGCAACACCCAGAGGCACACATGCTGTCACACGGCCACACCCCACACAGAAGCCCTGCCAGTGACATCCACAAACACCCTGGAACGCGAAGACAGTCATCACACCCCATTCCCTCAACACAGTCACAAACCACCAACACTCTGAGAGACACAGTCCTACCTCCTCAACACCCAGACTCACACAGCCTCACCCCTTCACAACCAGAACTGTATATTAGCACAGACACACAAAGTGCCCACAGGTGCCCAGCGATGCCCAGAGTAACCCGTCCCAGCCCCCGTCCAGGTGGTCCTCCCCACTGCCCCCTCCCACGGCCCACTGCCTGCATGTTGGAAATGGGGAGCGGGCGGGCTTAGACCTCCCCTCTCAACTTGCCCCCAAACATTCCTGCGGGGACCTCTGGCCTGCTTCCCCCCACTTCAATCCTTGCCCTTCCCTCCAGGTCTGGCCAGGACGCCACCCCCCCCACCCCCGCCCTTCCCTGATCCCTGCCTTAATCCTTAAGGATGAAGCGGGTTGTCAAAACAAGCACATCCGGCACAAAGTATGGCGCTCCACTGGCGCTGGCGGACCCCACATGTCCAGAGTCAGCTGAGGTCGGGGTGCATCGTGACTCCCCCCCCAGCCTCGGGGTGGGGTTCCTCTCCATCAACACACAGCGGGGCAGGCCTGAGACTCCATCTTAAGCCCACCCCATCTTTCTTTGTCCATGCCTCCTGGCCCTGGGGCTCTCCAAGGCCCTGGGGCTCTCCAAGGCCCTGGGGCTCTCCAGGGCACTGGGTTGGAGCAGGCAAGGACCCACAGCCTCCTGCCTACCGTTCGCATCAGGCCAGGAGTGGCAAGAGCCTTGTTCGAGAGAAAGCAAGATTTGCACCCTCAGCAGGCCGAGAAGCTCCAGCCTTGCCTGGAAGCCTGGTGGCTTGCAGCCAAGAGCTTCCTCAGGCGGAACGGGTGGGAGGGGGCGGGCGGCTGGGGCCAGCTCCTAATTCAATTTGGAGCCCAAAGAGGATGGATTTCAGCTGCTGCATTCTTTCCCAATCCCGGCCCACCCTCCTCTCCCATCCCGAAGCCGTCACACAGGTCCAACAGCAGATTCTTTATCTTCCAGACGGCAAATTCAGATATGAAAGCCCACCACCATCATCCCTCCTGCCCCTTCTGTCCGGGGCTGAGCTGAGGGAAACACAGGGGGGCAGGAGAGGGAGGGCGTAAAAACCCCACTTCCGCTCCGCATCATCTTCGGGCTACTGAGCTGGGCCCGAGCTGGACGCTGGGGTCCAGCCCATGGTGTCTCCACCACAGAGGCTCCCACCAGGCCTGGCCCAAGTCATCTCAAGGTCCAGCGGGAGGCCTAGTAGCGGCCAACCTTGGCATCCCCAATGGCTCCCCAGACGTCAAAGACAAACTCATCCGGGAAGGCGAAGTCACCAAGCCGTTCATCCAGGGCCTCAGCCAGCTCGTCCGGGTTCCTTTTGTCCTTTCCAAGCTCTACCATGGTGGCCGCTGCGGGGGCGGGGGTGGGGGGTGCGGCAGAATGGAGGCACAGATGACAGAGGTGCTCAGGGTGGACCCAGCCCCACAGGACCTAGAAGCTCCTTCCCCTAAACTCCACCCATCCCCAGACCCAGGCGCCGCCCACTCACCCAGCTCTGTGTCCCTGATGCCCATGTAACTCTCCAGCAGGTCATCCACCTTCTCAATGGCCTTCTCCTCAAAGGCTGAAGGCTGGGGGGCGGGAAGAGGGACAACAACATCATAATAATGTGAATATAATTGTAATTGTACTTACTAAGTGCCTTGTACAATTTTTACCACTTTCGGTATAGAAACACACAGTTCATCCTCGTGACAACCGTGAAAGTGTCAGTATCACTACCCCCATTTTACAGATTAGGAAACTGAGGTCCACTTGCCCAAGAAAGGTCCCAGAGCTGGGAGGTGGCAGAGGTGGGTTTGCATCCAGTGCCCAGAGCCCCTCAACTAAGAGGTGATGCGGCCGCCTATGAATTTCACAGGGAAGGGGGGCTGGGGCCCAGCTGGAACAACTCACCAGATCCTCTACTGTGGCAGGACCCCGGGATCGGAGCCGGAGGGTCCCTCGGCCAGTGCCCAGCTGGAGACCGGAGCCTGGGCGGCCACCCCCTGAACGCACACTGATCATGTCTGTGGGAGACAGGGAAGGGGTGAGGGCTGGAGAAGCCCAATTCCAGCATGTTCTGGGCAGGAACCCAGGCATCCCGGCCTCAGACAATCCTCCACCTTCTCCAAGCTTCTGTAGGCTTTGGGGGAATTGGAGGCTGAGGTGACCCCAGGAGGGCATGACTCCTGACTCAGGCTTGGCACAAGTATAGGAGGTGCAGCCAGGGGCTAGGAATGGAAAAGGCTGGAGGGGAGACTGGAGGGGGCCACTTCTGTTCCCAGGGCCTGAGGGACAGGAACGGGGTGGGTCCTGGGTCCCCAGCTGCTTTCCCCAAGGCCAAGGGGGTATAGCTGCTGGGCCACAGACCAGCCGTATCTGCCTGGGGAAGTGTGTCAGAGTCCCCCACCACCACCCCAGGGGCCTTGGGCCCATTCCTGAGAGTTAATGAAGCCAGACAAAAAAGCGGGGGTGCTGGCACTGGGCAGCCAAGCCTGGCTTCTTGCGGGGTGGGGAACTGGCCAGGGTTGGGGGCGCTTGGCTGGGCTAATGGCTCCTGGAAGCTGGGTGTGTGGGCAGCTTCCTCCTTGCCTCCATCCTCCTCCCAGGCTGGGCGGAGAGCCAGCAGCCCCTCCCCAGGGCAGGGTGGAGCTGCCCCCACCCCCTTTCCACTGTGACCCACTGGGCTTGAGCACCACCTGCTGGTGGCCCTTGGCACTGCAACCAGGGCCCAAGTGAAGGGACCCATCCAGGCTGCAGGAGGCAGCTCCTCACCAAAGGCCTTTCGGGGCTCTGTGAGCTTCAGCGTGAAGGTGCGGCCCCGGGGCAGCTCCTTGAGCAGCCGGGCCACCTCGTAGTGCCGGCAGCCCAGCAGGCTCTGTCCGTTGATGGCCTCGATCATGTCACCCACGCTGATGAGCTGGATGTGGTCAATCACGCTGCCCTCCTTAATGCGCTGTGGGGAAAGGAGCTGTCAGCCCTTGTGGCTCTGCTGTTGGGTCCTATGGGTAGGCCTTACCCTCAGGACTCTGGGTGCCCCACTCCCAGGCACCTTGATGAAGGCATAGCCAGCCCCGTTGTCTGTGATGGTGAGCCCCAACGCTTCCTCCGACTTGAACACCTCCACTTCCTTGCGCTGCCCCTTGACGTGGGCGAAGATGAAGTCCTCCAGCCCGATCTGGCCCCCCAGGAGCTTGTCCATGTCCACTTTGTGGGTGTTGAGGGTGCAGAACATCACCTACAGGGGTGGGAGATATTCAACCCTCGCCTCCTTCCTGTGCCCTTTGCTAATCGCCACCTGAGGGGGAAGCGAGGAGAGTTGGGAAAGGCCTGGGGGTCCCCATCACAGTGTCTGACCACCCCAGAGCCAGGGCAGGGCCCCACTAGGGCTGGGTTTCTGTTCTAGCAAAAACTCCCTGCTGTTTCCAGGGTACAGAGCCTGGCACACAGTGGGTGCTCAGAAAATGCTTGTGGAATGAATGAAGGGGCACAGATACCCATCCTGCCTACTGAGACCCCTGCATCTACTTCCTGCTCAGTCCCACTGTCACCTTCCTTGCTTCCCATCCTTTGGCACCCAAAGTCCTTGGGGTGGGACCTCCCAGTGAATCATGGAGAAGTGAATGTTGCACCTGACCTCCAGTCCCCACAATCCGCTGGACTGCAAACCTCTCAATGTATGATGGGAATGTAGCATCCAGCCCTGGCCCTCCATTCTCACAATCCACTGGAGCAGAGGCCTCCCAGTGCCTGATGGGGATTCAGCATCCAGTCCTGATCTCCAGTTCCCCACAATACATTGGGCTGCAGGTCTCCTAATGCCTGATAGGAACTCAGCATCCAGCTGTGGCCACCCGCCCCCACAATCCCCTGCGGCACAGGCCTCTCAATGCCTGATGGGAATGCCGCCTCCGCCTGTGGCCTCCAGTTCGCCACAAACCAATGGGGTACAGGCCTCCCAATGCCTGATGAAATTCAGCATCCAGCCCTGGCCTCCAGTTCCCCATAATTCACTGGGGTAAGGCCTCAGTATCTGCAGCTTCACCACCTGAGCCACAGCTCACAAACAGGATGCACGCTCAGGCTTCTCTCTAGCTCACCATCAGGGACCCTGGTGCCCGGCTCCCTAGTGGGTACCTCAGCAGCTGGCAGCCGGAAGGCCTCAGCAATCTTGCCGTACAGCTCCTTGACGTTGGTGAAGCCCTCGATGCGGCCAGTGGGGCTGCCATGGGCCAGCTGGGTGTGGAACACAAGGCGGGGCCGCAGGGCAGGGGGAGGGGGGGGCAAGCCCATTTGGGGGGCCCCTGCGCCACCTCCGCCCAGGGGCCCCGGCTCCCCCACACCCAGCCCACCACGGCCTGGCTCTGCCTCCTCATTTTCCACCAGAGGCGGTGCCTTTTTCCGCCGCCCCAGTCCCAGCGGCATGAGCAGCGAGAAGAGAGGGCACGCCCAGGAGATCTGCAGGACAGGAAAAGGGGCTCAGGGCCTGGGCAGTGGCCTCGGGCCGCCTCGCCCCTACAGGTCCAATGAAATATTTAGAGAACAGACTGGCCTCAGTTCGAAATCCGGTCCCAGCTCAGAGCCAGGCAAAGCAAGATGATTGGCCAAAGGAAACCCAGAAGACATGCCCCATATAAGCGATTCAAACTACCACGAAGGCACGACTCTCTCTGAGTCCGCCCGTGTGTACCTATTTACACGTACTCTTTTTCCTCCTAATAAACACTTTACTTGTTTCACTTAAAAAAAAAAAAAAAATCCGGGGTCTTCCCTGGTGGCGCAGTGGTTGAGAGTCCGCCTGCCGATGCAGGGGACACGGGTTCGTGCCCCGGTCCGGGAAGATCCCACATGCCGCGGAGCGGCTGGGCCCGTGAGCCATGGCCGCTGAGTCTGCGCGTCCGGAGCCTGTGCTCCGCAACGGGAGAGGCCACAACGGTGAGAGGCCCGCGTACCGCAAAAAAAAAAAAAAAAAAAAAAAAATCCGGTCTCAGCATTTGCACAGAAGTAATAATATCAGCTAATATCTATCATAACCCGACGCTAACTGCTCTGTATCTTAACCCTCACACCACATCATGGGGACCATATTATCACCCCCACGATGTGATTATGTGATATACCGTAATATGTGATTATGCCCATTTAACAGATGCGAAAATGGAAACTCACAGCCTACATTTTCTCTTTTTGGTTCTACTGGTCACAGTCATTAATGCTGTGTGCTAAAAATTTCTGACTCCCCCCTTCAAAGCATGTAGGCAGATGGCACTTACTGGCCTCCTTGTGACTGGACAGGCATGTGACCAGTACTGGCCAGTGAGTTGTGAGAGGAAGTGACACATGACATTTCTAGGCTGAAGCATTTAATTACTGGAGCAAGAGCCTCCAGAAGTCCCTTTCTCCTGGTAGGGTGACCAGCCTCATTTGATGTGGTGGTGGCCCCATCAGGCCAGGCTCTGAGTGATGACAATGAATGGAACCCCCCGCTGAGCTGCAATGGACATGTAGCAGGAACAAAAAATAAACCTTTGTTGAGTTTGGCCACTAAGATTTTGGAGATGTTTGTTATTGCAGCAAAACCTGTCCTGACTGACACACTTTTCTCTTTCCTCTCCCTCTACTCTCTTTCTTTCTTTCTTTCTCCCTCCCTCCCTTCTAACGAATGTTTTGGGCACTTACTATATTCCATGCACCAATATGGATATTGCCTTCAATAAGACAAGCAAGGTTCCACATTTCCTTACCCGGAGTAAATAAGGAGCCTCTGATGAATGGTTAATGGACGAAGAAAACAACCCTATATGGATAAATCCTGAGAGTTTACAAATACACATACATACGTATGTGTATATATATAATATGCGTATGTGTTTAAGGAGATACATACACGTGTGTGTATGTTTTAAAAAGCTTTAATTAGGGAATTCCCTAGCAGTCCAGTGGTTAGGACTCAGCCCTTTCACTGCCGGGCCTGGGTTTAATCCCTGGTTGGGGAACTAAGATCCTGCAAGCTGCATGGCACAGCCAAAAAAAAAAAAAAAAAATTTTTAATTAATTATAATTCAGACTTCCCTGGTGGCACATTGGTTAAGAATCTGCCTGCCAATGCAGGGGACGTGGATTCGAGCCCTGGGCTGGGAAGATCCCACATCCCGCGGAGCAGCTAAGCCCGTGAGTCACAGCTACTGAGCCTGTGCTCTAGAGCCCGTGAGCTATAACTACTGGAGCCCACAATGAGAATCCTGCACACTGTAACGAAGAGTAGGCCCTGCTCGCCACAACTAGAGAAAGCCCACACGCAGCAACGAAGACCCAACACAGCCAAAAATAAATTAATTAATCAATTAATGCTATGAAGACAATAAAACAAGACAAGTTCTACAGACAAGGTCAGGGAGGGCCTCCCTGAGAAGGTGAGGATGAATCTGAGACTTGAAAGACAGGAAGAAGGAAGAAATATCCATAGGAGGATATGAGGCAAGAACATTCGGGCAGAGAGAACAGCCAGTGCAAAGGCCCTGAGGTGGGGATGGATGTGCTTGGCATGTTTGAGGAACAGCAAGGAAGCAGATGTGGTTGGATCAGAGTAAGGGGGACAACAGGAAAAGGTGAGGGCAGAGAAGTAACAGGCAGACTGTGCAGGGCCCTGTAGGCCAGAGGGAGAACTTGGGCTTTTGGTCTGAGTGAGGTGGCAGTCAGGGGGGGTTCTGAGCAGACTCACAGATCAGCTGGAGACCAGTGTGGTTGATTGGAGTGAAGTGAGCAATGGGAGAACACGAAGACGGCAGGTAAAAGAGGTGACTCGGGGTGGGGGGTGGGCCTCGCAGGCTGGGAAAGAGTCCAGATTTAATTTTTAAGACACATGTCCAAAGTCACAGAAGCTGGCTGCACCCTCAGGTCTGATTCCCAAGCCCAAGTTCGTCACTGTGACGCTGTCCCATAAGTGACTCAATCTCTCTGGGCCTCAGATGCCTGGTCTGCAAATGGGGACGTTCCATCCGCCTGGTTGTGATGAGGATCAAATTATGCCAAATTATCTTTTTCTGTGTAAAGGGGACTTTCTGCTCCTCTTCCAGGGGGCCGTCCTGGATTCAGATGAGCCCCAGGGCTGCACCATCCTCATTCATTCATTCATTCATCTGTTCTCCAACACCTCCTCTCCTCATTCATTCATTCATTCATTCATCTGTTCTCCAACACCTCCTCTAATATCACTGATCCAGCCCCATCAGCACTCACCTAGATCAGTGCAGTTGCCTTCTCTGTGTCTCCCAGCTTCCACCCTTGCCCCCAACAGTCTCTTGTCAATCCAGCAGCCAGAGTGATACTGTAAAACATAACTCATATCACATCTGTCCTCTCCTCCAACCCCTCCCAGGGCTCCTACCTCACCTGGAGTAAAAGTCAATGTCCTCCCCTTGGCCCACAGGCCCCAAATGATCTGCCCACATTACCTGCATGCCCTCATCTCCTCCCACTTTCCCCCAGCTCATTCCCTCCAGCCACATGGGTCTCCTCCCTGTTCCTTCAACACACTAGGCGAAGTTCAGCCTCAGGGCCTTTGCACTGGCTGTGCCCTCTGGTATCCACACAACTCACTCTCTCACCTCTTTCAGGTGGAAAACATCATATTTCATTCATTTAGCTTGTTCATTGTCTGTTTTCTGAAAGGGCAGGGAACTCTGCCTGTCTTATTCATTCCTCTCTTCTTAGTGCAGAAAACAGTGCTTGGCATATAGCAGCTGCTTAATAAATATTTGTGGAATGGATGAACGAATGATCCTAATATTCACCAGCCCACCAGTCTCTGTGCCCAGCTTCTCTGCAGCTCTGGGGAGCCACAGAAGCACAGGCTGTAGCATCTGCCCTCAGTAGGGTCTTGTCTCCCTGGCAAAAGTACGAGTCCTACCTCTGTAGTCCCTCATCCCTTGCTTCCCAGCATAATTCTGGACAGAATAAGTGCTTCATTTAGCAACGAAGATATTGTCATTTTGTTTTTCACTCCCCTCCTAATCAACGATGCTAAATGACTTTTAATACATTTATTAGCCATTTGGATTTGCCCTTCTGTGAACTGCCTGTTTAAGTCTTTACCCATTTTTTAAAACTGCGTTTTTTGGGGTTTTTTTTTTTTTGCCATGCTGCATGGCTTGTGGAATCTTAGTTCTCCGATCAGGGACTGAATCTGTTTTTAACTGCAATGCAATCTATATGTTCTAGATACTAGAAATAAAATAATTCTGAATGAATAAACCAGTACTGCTCTGTCAAGTTATTTTACTACACTCAATGATGCTACCAAAACAAAATCAAAAACACCCAAAAAAACTCCCCCACACCAGCACCTCCTCTGGTTCCCCTCCAACCACCCCCCATACATCTTAGCAGAATGCTAAGAACATAAATCTGAAACCTGGATTTGCCACTTACTACCTGTGTGACTTTGGGCAAGTGTCTTAACCTCTCTGAGTTCCAAGGAAATCATACATGTGCTTGGAACAGTTCCTGGCACACAATAGGAGTTCCATAAATGCTGGTGACAATTACTACTATTTCCATCTGTATCATCTTTCAGTCAGTTGCCAAGATTCAAACTCCCTCCTTTCCCCAGGGTCCCTACATCCTGATCACCAATTCCCGACATCCTTACTCTGCCTACACTTGATGCCCTGGTTCATGCTGGCTTCGTGTCCTCACCTGGGAGAGGGTAATAATGGTGGTGAGGAAAGTGGGTGATTAATAAATTTGTTTTCCAGGCCAGAAGAAGCACAGTAGTGTGGGTTCAACTCTCACCCCTGTTACTTACCAGCTGTGTGGCTGTGGGGCAGTCACTTCACTTGATGGGGCCTCAGTTTCCTCATCTGAAAAACGGGCAGAATTCCTGTCTCTCAGAGTGCTTATGGGAATCCAAAGAGATTATGCAAGTAACTCAATTATCACTTTGCCTGACGTCAATCTAAGGAAGTTGTTATTATTATTGCCATTATTGCTTCTTCCCTTGCCCTGCCCAGGAACATCCCGGTCCTCTCTGCCTGCCAAGGCCTACTCAAGGCCCCCTCATCCAGGAAGCCTCCCCAGCTTGCCCCAGCCTGCTGGAACCGGCCCTGTGGTCCAAACTACTCAGTCCCATGAACTTAATTACATGTTGCCCTGGCAGAGCTCTTGTCTTCCAGTCTTAGGTTGTTATTTAACTTCATGTCTCTATTTTAAAACATAAACCAGATAGCGTCACTCCCCAGCCTCAAATCTTACAACGGTTTCCCACCTGATGGAGGAAACCCCCAGACCCCTGCAGAATCACCACTTTGGGTCCTCTCCTGCCCCAGGCACACCATGCCAAGATTGGTCCATCCTCAGAGCCTTTGCCTTGGCTGTGCCCCCTGCCTGATCTTTACAAGGCTGGCTTCTTTCTGTCATTCAGATCTCGGCTCCAAAGTTCCCTCCTCTGAGATTCCCCCTTTGCCCACAGATTCTACCATGCCACTCCTTCATATTCTATTCATAACATTTATCACCCTCTGCAAGTATTTTCTTTATTTACTTGTTAACTTGTTTGTTGCCTGTTCCCCCCCCCCCCATTAGAATGGCAGCTTCCCAAGAGCAGGGATTTTTGTTGTGTTCACTATTGTATCCTCTGTGCCAAGAACAGTACCTGACACATAGTTGGTGCTTAATAAATATGTGTAGAATGAATGAATGTGTCTTATGCCCTCATTCTGACTACTCTCTGAGTTCCCCTATCCTCAGAACATGCCCACTGTAGACCTGCTAACTGCCACCTCCCCACCACATTCCCAGTCTCCCCTCATACCTGAACACAGGTACGGAGAAAAGGAGTTTCAGCCCCGGGCATCGAGCAGGTTGGCTACAATCCCAGCATCCCCACCCTCTCTTCCCTGGGAAGGGCCTGAAACTCAACAAGCTCACAGCCATACAGAGTTGCAGTGAGGGGAGCAAAAAGTGGGGAAGGGGGTTCCTGGGAGCTCACAAAAGCTGGCGGGGGGACACCACGCCCAGGCTCCTCTTTCAGCGGGGTATTGCTTGAGAGAGGAGGGCAGGAGGGCCTCTGAATCAGTCTTGAAAAACCGGCTCCTGGGTGTTTCCAGGGAGAACGCCTACCGTCCTGGGCCCAGGCTTACCAGGGGGGCCCAAGAGGCACAGAACCTGGACCCCTGCCTATCTCTCTCGCAGATGTCACTCTCTTCTCAGGACCCAGGTATTCTGGCCTTGCCTTTCCAGCTCAGAGCACAAGGGTCATGGGGACAGCTTCCTGTCTGAGCAGCTGGTGAGAGCAAAGACCAGCAGGTGTGCCCCAGATGGCGTGTCTGGCTGGAGGGAGTGGAATGGAAGGAGCTGGTCAGAAACACCTGAGCTTTGGAGCCACCGGGCATCTCGTATAGTGGTGGAGACTCCAGTTCTGGACTCTGAGGCGTGGGTTTGAGTCCCAGATCTGCCACTTACTCGCTGTGGGACCTTGGGCAAGTCACTCCACCTCTCTGGGTCTGCTGCTTCAGCTCTGAAAGAAGTAACAGCACCTTCCATGAGGTATTGAGAATCAATGATAAATATGTGGTAAATACCTGACACGGAAGTGTTCAATAAATGCTAGTCGGGGTGATTTTTTCATTATTATCTTCGGAACCTCGGTCCTCCCAAGGTCCCCCTAGGCCCTGGAGGATTGGGACTGGGCCAGCTTCGGGGAGTTGCCCGGGCAGGGCTCAGAAATACCGATCCTGAGCCTGTCCCCGCCGGGATGGGAACTGTCCAGAGGTGCAGGGGGCTGAGGTGCGGCTGGAGACCCCATCCCGGTGGCGGGAGGCGTTTACCCCTGCCCCCAGCGGGAAGGCAGGCGGCCCTCTGGGAAGGGGCCTCGGGCATCCCCCCACTCAGCCTAGACGTCCAGCCGCGTCCATGGGGCCGGCCCCATACCGCAGAATCGGCCGGATCCCCGCCGGTCCGCGATCCCGCGGGTCCGCGCCGGGATCCCCCAAGCGGCCGCGATGCGCCCCGCCCGCGCGTGACACTCACCTGCGGCGCCGCCTCTACCGCCCTGTGAGCGCCGGGTTCGGCCCTCCGCAAACTCAGGCCGGGGCCTCTCCCTCAGCCACGACCGGGGGGCGGGGCCAGGGCTCGCGTCCGGTCAATCAGGAGCGGCCGCCCGGCGCTCGCGGCCAATCCGCTCCAAGCCGCGCCGCCCCGCCCCGGGGGACCCGAAGGAAACATTCCAGAGGGATCCCTGCTCTTCGTGACACCTCCCCCGCGCCGCGGGGCGTTGGACCTTCCCGCCCCTCCTAAGCCGCGGCGGGCTGTACCACCGCAAGTCTGCGGAGGGGGGAGCTGCGGCTGGGGCCGGGCCAATCTCGGGGAAGGAAGGAGGCCAGCGGCCAATGGGAAGCTGGAGCCCCTTGACCACGTGCTGTTGGCTGGGTGTCCGTGTGGGGTGCCCTGGGTGGTAAGAGGGCGGGAGGCTGGTCGTGGGAGTCAGCTGACCGAGGCTGAGTTTCGGGGAGGGGATGCAAACTCCCAAAGTCCAGAAGAACGGACCCTTTAGGAGACCCTGGAGGGGGCCAAGGGCAGCCCCCAATCCAGTCCTCTGCCTGGCCTGCACATGCCCCAGCCTGGCCGTCCTCGGGGCGGTAAAAAGATGCATTCATTCTGGGCGGGCGGGGGACTGAGATGAATAGGGAGGGTCCCGAGTGTCCCTGCGTCCTGGATGGACAATGGACAAGGGCATTCATTCATTCATTCGCTCATCAAATATTTAATGTGCCCCTGCTCCGTGCCAGGCTCTGTCCTATCTCTACAGACACATCGACGAATAAGCTGACTGAATGTGTTCCTGGTACAGGGAACAGGGCGTTTAAAGGCTTGGAGGTCGGACAGAGCGATACAGCACACTTTAGGAGAGTACAATATCGTAGGAACTAGCAAAGCAGCTAGCAAAGCACCTTTCGGGTGCAATGGAACGGAAAACAAGGGCAAGATAGCCCGTTCGCTTGCTGGCTGACCAGCGAATATTTATTGAGCACATACTAAGTGCTAGATTACAAAGGGTGCCCAGCCAACCCAAGCCTCTGCCCTCAGGGAGCTGACTTTCATGAGCCTATTACATCTCTGTTCCTGCTCCCCACAACCTCCCTGCTCCCATCCCACTTCCGAGACTGGCACAGAGCAGGGTCTCAGTACACATGTGTGAATGAAAGAACTAGGTAATCTCACCATCTCCAGGTTTGGCTTGAAACTGGGATTTCTCCGGCAGGAGCAGGTCCAAGAAACAAAGACCCAAACGCACCTTGCCCAGGCGGGGAGGCTCAGTTCCTAGGACAGGTGAGATTGCCTTGTTCTAGGAACAAGCCAGCCACTCAGACAGCTGGGGCCGGACCAGGAGTTCGCTGTGTGTTCTGGAAATTGTAGTTCTTGGAGACCTCTAACTGTTCAAACCTCAATGAACGATTGGGTCTTTGCAGTTCCCTGGGTGAGCTGCTGCGTTTTCCAGGCCTCGCTAGGGCTTGCAGAGGGACAAAGTGAGAGGGGAGAGTGGGCCCTGGGCTTAGTTGCTGAGGGCTGCCCAGCCAGCCCCACCCAGCTGGCAAATACTGAAACTGCTGTGGCAACAGGCACAGCTATTGTCTTTCTCTTCCTGTTCTGCTGACCTCTGCCACCCACACTGAGTGATCGGTTGCCTCTGGCTAGGCCAGTGCCCTCTGTGGGACTGTGTCCACTGCCCTGCTTGTGCCTGGCGTCTGAGCTGCCTCCTACACACCTGGAGAGGACAGTATATGGGACATGGGGACAGCAGAGTTCTGAGCAGAATCCACCTGAATCCACCTGTTGACTGATGAGGAGGGGGGGAGGGGTTGCCCAAGGGCACAGAGCAACACCAGACGTCTCCTTCCTACTTGATTCTATAGCTCAAGAGGCTGGAAGCCTCAGCTGGTAAGGAGCTCAGATTTTAGTGCTACCTCTGTCCCTTTTGGGGGATGGAGGGAGAGAGTTCTGGAATGCCAACTAATACATACAGAAGGAAAGTTTGAGTTAGAAAAGCACCATTGTGCAGCCACCAGATGAATGATTCAGGCAGTGCTTTGTCAATGGGGAAGTGGATATTCAGTCTCAAAGAACCAGCCCACAGATTACTGGTTAATTTCAATGGCGAAAAGGTACCTTGGAAAAGGCACAGCGGAGAAAGCTGGCAGTCACCACCTCAACCAAGTGATCAAAAAACTTCACCACTGCTGGAACAGGCTGTCCTCACTGTGTTCCCTGCTGTGATGTGTTACTGAGAAGGGCACGACATCACTTTCAAAGAACTTGGTCCTGCCCAAAGTGTTTAACCTGAATCTAATAACTGGGAAAAACCCAGACACATCCTGATGGAGGGACATTCTTTTTTTTTTTTTTTTTTTTGCGGTATGTGGGCCTCTCACTGCTGTGGCCTCTCCCGTTGCGGAGCACAGGCTCCGGACGCACAGGCTCAGCGACCATGGCTCACGGGCCCAGCCGCTCCGCGGCATGTGGGATCTTCCCGGACCGGGGCACAGACCCGTGTCCCCTGCATCGGCAGGCAGACTCTCAACCACTGCGCCACCAGGGAAGCCCCAGGGACATTCTTTATAAAACAAAAACACAAACAAAAACAAAATGGTCTGGACTCTTCAAACAGATCTATGTCATGAAAGGCAAAAATCAATCCATTAATTAAACAAATGAATGACTGGGAAACAGTTCTAGATCAAAGGAGACAAAAGAGAGAAGACAGGGACTTCCCTGGTGGTCCAGTGGTTAAGAATCTGCCTTCCAATGCAGGGGACGTGGGTTCGATCCCTGGTCAGGGAATTAAGATCCCGCATGCTGTGGGACACCTAAGCCTGAGCGCCACAACTACTGAGCCCATGTGCTCTAGAGCCCGCGTGCCACAACTAGCGAGAGAAGCCTGTGTGCTGCAGTGAAAGATCCTTCATGCTGCACCGAAGATCCCACGTGCCGCAACTAAGGCCCAATGCAGCCAAATAAATAAATATTTTTTTTAAAAAGTGAGAGAGAGAGAAGACAACCAAAATCAATGTTTGATCCTTGATTGGGTCCTTGATAAAAATTTCAAAAAAAAGGTAAAACAGCAATGAAGCATATTCTAGGGATAACCTAGGATATTTGAATGTTAACTGGACATTATGGGGTTGGCTAAAAAGTTCCTTCGGCTTTTAAGTTAAAAATAAAGACACATTTTTCATTTTCACCAAGATCTTTGTTGAACTATGTATTCACAGTTTTGTTCCACTCCCTTCTGCCATTTTTCAGGCAACTTCATAATTCCATCTTCCCAAAACTTTTTATCTTTTTGAGCAAAGAACTGTTCCAGGTGCCTTTTACAGTCTTCAAGGGAATGGAAATTTTCTCATTAAGAGAATTTTGTAAAGACCAAAATAAATGGAAATCTGAAGGTGCGACGTCTGGTGAATACAGCAGATGAATCAGAACTTCCCAGCCAAGGTGTAACAGTTTTTGCCTGGTCATCAAAGAGACATGCAGTCTTGCATTATTCTGATGGAAGATTATGTGTTTTCTGTTGACTAATTCCAGACGCTTTTCGGCCAGTGCTGCTTTCAGTTGGTCTACTTGGGAGCGGTACTTGATGGAATTAATCATTTGGTTTTCTGGAATGAGCTCATAATAGGGGACTCCTTTCCAATCCCACCATATACACAACATCACCTTCTTTGGATGAAGACCGGCCTTTGGTGTGGTTGGTGGTGGTGCACTTTGCTTGCCCCAGGATCTCTTCTGTTCCACGTTAATGTACAGTATCCACTTTTCATCGCCCATCACAATTTGTTTAAAAAATGGAATGTTTTTGTTACTTTTCAGTAGAGAATCACATGCAGAAATAAGGTCGAGAAGGTTTTTTTCGGGCTTCCCTGGTGGCGCAGTGGTTGAGAGTCCGCCTGCCGATGCAGGGGACACGGGTCCGTGTCCCGGTCCGGGAAAAGCCCACATGCCGCGGGGCGGCTGGGCCCGTGAGCCATGGCCGCTGAGCCTGCGCGTCCGGAGCCTGTGCTCCGCAACGGGAGAGGCCACAACAGTGAGAGGCCCGCGTACCAAAAAAAAAAAAAAAAAAAGGTTTTTTTCGCTTAACTTACATGAAACCCAAACATCAAGCTGGTGCAAATGATTTTCAATGCTTGATTTGAATATTTTGAGTATGCCTGCTATCTGGTATAACGTTGATTGCTCTCAATTAATGCCTCGATTTGACCTCTGTCAACTTCAACTGGTCTACCCAACCGTGGAGCAACATCCAGCGAGAAATCTCTTGCACAAAACTTCGCAAACCACTTTTGACACATTCGATCAGCCACAGCATCTTCTCCATACACAGCACAAATCATTTTTTTTGCGTTTCAGTTGCGTTTTTACCTTTCTTGAAATAACGAAGCGTAATATGCCGAAAATGTTGCTATTTTTCCTTCCATCTTCGAGATTAAAACGGCTACTACACAAAAATTCACCAATTTTGATGTGTTTTTTTTTAATGCACGCTGATATGACAGCTGTCACAATACAATCTGAAAAAATTGTTTCGAATGAAGTTGAAGACAACTAAGTGCTTCTAGAGCCATCTTATGGAAAAAACCGAACGAAATTTTTGGCAAACCCAATAGATAATACCATATCCATGTTAAACTTCCTGAGTGTGAGTGTTGTCTGTGGTTAGACAAGAGAATGTTCTTATTCTTAGGACATACTCACTGAATTATTTAGTGTTAAATTCATGACACCTGCAACATGTTTCAGAAAAAAATTATATATATATACAACATTTTATATACAATATTATAAGATGGTATACATTCCTATCAACATATAGGAAGATAGAGAAAGCAGATATGGCAAAATAGTAACAACTGTCACTGAATCCAGGAGAGTGGTATATGGGTATTCATTTTACCATTCTTTTTTTAAAATTAATTAATTTATTCTGGTTGCACCTGGTCTTAGTTGCAGCATGTGGGATCTTCATTGCAGCCTGTGGGAATCTTTAGTTGCCATGTGAGGACTTCTTAGTTGCGGTGTGCATGTGGGGATCTAGTTCCCTGACCAGGGATCGAACCCTGGCCCCCTGCATTGGGAGCTCAAAGTCTTACCCACTGGACCACCAGGGAAGTCTCTCATTTTACTATTCTTGTAAGTTTTCTATAGCTTTGAAATTTTTAAAATAAATACCTGAAAAAAATACCCCTATTCCCCTCCCATCCCCAGCGGCAACCCTTCAGTAGGTTTAATAGGCACCCTTGCTTGTGTCTTGCCTTGAAAATGTGCATTGTTTTATATGGGTGTTCTATTATATTTGGTTTTTTACTTTTTTCACCGACTCAGTACTGTACTGCTTGTTTGTTTGTTTTGCATTCGCTTTGAAGATCCATCTGTATTGCTAATCTCTTGAATCTCTTTTCTTCTAACTTCTGCTAGGTGTCTCAGGGGGTGCCTCCCTCACATCTTACTCCTCTGTCCCCCAAGGATGGAAACCAGGCAGCCTCCACCTCCCCACAGCACAATGAACAGCCTTGGACATGCCCCCTTAGGGACCTGGTGAGAATCTCCCTAGGGAAGAGTACTGGATGCAGAGATACTGGGTCTCTGGGCATACTCAGTTTTGCTATGTGGCCTTCCGGACTAGGTAGCCCCATCACATCCACTGGCTTTGCAGGAGGGTCCCATGTCCCCACATCTCCACCAGCCATTGGCATTACCCAACTTCTAATTCTTGCCACTCTGACTCACTGTCAAGTGACATCACCATTGCTTTATTTTACATTTCTCGGATTTCTAATCGCTTTGAGCATCTTATTTGCATGATGGCCTTCAGGTTCTCCTCTTCTGTAAATTGCCTGTTCATACTCTTTGCCCATCTTGCACTTTGGGTTGCTGTCTTTTTCTTGTTGATTTGCACGTGTTCCTCACAGAGTCTAGATCTGCACTGTCCAATATGATCTGTCTAATGTGACACTCCGCTCTCCACATGTGGTTACTGAGCACTTGAAATATGGTTAATACCAATTGAGATGTGCTGTAAGCGTAAAATACATTCTGGATTTCTAAGACTTAGTAGAATGAAAAGAGGATGTAAAATAACGCATCTCGTTAATTAGTTTCTATACCGATCACGTCAAGATGACAATAATTTGGGTATACTGGGCTAAATAAAAAGTATTATTAAAATTATATTTACCTGTTTCTTTTTACTATGTTAATGAGGCTACTAGAAAATTTAAAGTCACGTATGGGCTTGCATAGTTCTATTACGTAGCACTGGGTTATTGAACCCTTGTCAGTTTCAATAATGATAGATAATGTTTAGGCAGAGCTTCCTATGTGCCAGGCACTGATCTAAGAACTTTATATTTACTAAACAGTTTAACTCTCCTAACAACCATGTGAGGTGGATACAGTGTTAGACATTGCAGATGTGGTCTACCACTGTATCATGTGACGATTAGCTTTGTCCATGTTACCCTTCGTTGGAAAGAAATTTTTAAAAAAATATTCATTCATTTATTTGGCTGTGCTGAGTCTTAGTTGTGGCACGTGGGATTTTCGTTGCCGCACCTGGGATCATTCGTTACGGCATGCGGGATCTTCAGTAGTGGCATGAGGGAATCTTTTAGCTGCAGCATGCGGGATCTAGTTCCCTGACCAGGGATCGAACCCAGGCCCCCTGCTTTGGGAGTGGGGAGTCTTAGCCGCTGGACCACCAGGGAAGTCCCGTTGGAAAGAAATTTTAAATTTCACTGTAATAGAACATATACATTTTGTGGTTTGTGCCTGCGACATTTCATTAAGGAGGCCCTTTGTACGCTTAAATCACAAAGTTTTTTTTTTTAACCCATTCTATGTTTTTTCTTTTCCTTTGTCTTTTTTCCACCTCTAGTTCGTCTCACGTTGTGGGGTAGGATACAGTCATATTTCTCCATAACCTGCACTGCTCACCAGCTGTGGGACCCAGGGTGAGCCCCTTCCCCCTGTATACCCAGTCGCCTCTTCTGTAAAATGGTGATCATAACAGGACCCCCTTCCTAAAGTCATTATGATTACACTAGGATAAATGAACTATTCTGTGTCAAATGCCTACAATGGTGCTGGGCAGATAGTAATTGCTCAGTGAACATCAGCTGCTATTATTAAACTGTTGTGGTGAATAACACAGTATTCATAACAGAAACATGATAGAAATAGATACATTTATTATCCCTTACTGTGTGCCAGGCCACGTGCCGGCTGCTTTTCAGGAGTAATTCCACTGGATATCTCCCCCATTTTACAGAGCAGGTGACTGAGGCTCAAAGAAGGGGAGCCACTGGGTTCAAAGTTGCACAGCAACTCATGGGTGTGATGCTTTAGCTCCTCCCCCAGCACTTATGACATCCCTCTGGAGGTGTAGGTTGCATGTGAGGCCTTCTCCCGAGATATGCAGGACAGGTTAGACCCAGGAGGGACATTGCTGAGAGACATTGCCTCGGCCAGAGTGATCTCAGAGTTTGAGCCTGGCTCTTTGTGGCCTGTGGTTTGACTCCCCCTATTAGCTTGGCAGGACTGGACTGACTCAGCGGGATGGGCCTTGAGGGGAAGCAGAGGAGGTAGGCTTGACTGGGCTAGGTCCTGTGGCCCCAAGTCTCAGCCCCAGTGCCAGCAGCTGCCTTTGGATGCTGGATTTCAGGAAGTCACCATAAAACCCAACAATAGTTGCTGCTTTCTGGAGGGCCAATGGGTAGATCTCCTTTCAAAATACATCTCCAGTCATTTCCTACCGCCTCCTTGGTCACCACCTGGTCCAGCCCCATCATCTCCCACAGCCAATTTCTCCCTGATCTCCCAGCTCCACCCTGGATCATCCCCAGGTCTATTCTCCCTCCCCACCCAGCCCTACAGCACCCAGATGGCACCTGTGAGTACCTAGGTCAGTTCTCACCCTTCCTCTGCTGATGACCCCCACAAAAAAGCCATGTGCCTTTAAAATACTTTGATGAACTATTTCATCTGGAGTCAGGCCGGGCCACATTGATGCCCAGCATAATCTTCCCAAGGAAAGTTGAGCCCCCATTGAGACAAACCAGCCAGACGTCAGCTCCAACTTCCAGGCAAAAGCAAATCATGCCGTGTCCCTCCTGACTCAAGCTCTTTCAACTGGCTTCTCCTCTGCCTCAAGCATGGGGGCCAGTCTCAGAAGGGCCCTGACTCTGGGCCTGTCTCATTCCTGGGCACGCTCCACTTTACTCTCTCCTGCTCTCTCTGTTTCGCCCACACCAGGCCTCAAGGGCCTCATGCTTCTGAGCTCAGCCTTGCTTGATCCATGCCCCTGGTCTGTCTAGGAGCCTCATCCACAGGGCCGCAGCTCCAATGGCCCATCTCTGCACCCTGACAAGCTCCTATCCCTTGGCCTGTGCACCCGGGGCCCACCATGCCTCCTCTCTTCAAGCTCTCCGGTCATGGGAAGTATTTACTTTGCCTGCTATCACAGGCTGAATGGTGGACCCCCAGAAGATATACGCCCGTGTGCCTGAACCTGTGAATGTGACCTTATCTGGCATGAGGGTCTTGCAGAAGTAATTAAATTAAGGATCTCAAGGTGAGATCATCCTGGATTTAAATGGGCCCTGAATCCAACGTGTCCTTATAAGAGACAGAAAAGAAGACACAGACACAGGAAGGGGAGATGGCCTCGTGAAGACAGAGGCAGGGATTGGAGTGATTAGCCACAATCCAAGGAACGCCAAGGATTGTTGGCAACCACCAGAAGCCAGGAGAGGTGCATGGAACAGCTTCTCCTTCGGGGCCTCCAGAAGGAACCAACCCTGTTGAAATCTTAGTTTTGGCCTCCTGGCTGTCTGAACTGCAAGAGAATAAATTCCTGTTGTTTCAGGCCACCCAGTTTGTTGTACTTTGTTACAGCAGCTGCAGGAAACTAAAACAGAGGTCTGTGTTTCCTGGAAGACTGTGAGCTCCACGAGTTCCCCCCCGTGCCACCCCCCTCTCCCCGCCTCCCTGATGGCTTTGTTTGCCTCTCACTGGGCCCCCTGGGGCCTAGTGTTGAGCTGGCCTTCAGGAACTGTGCCCAATGACTAATACATGATTCCTGAGGTGGAAACAGGATCGTAGGAAATAGGGGCTTTCCTGGAGCCAGACAGAATATCCACTTCTTCCAGGTGGGAACTGGAAGCAGTAGGGTATGGGGGACCCCTTGCTGGGGGTACCCACCAGCGGACCTCAGGGCTGGGTGTGTTCCTCTGCATACTCCGTGACACGAGCAGTGATATGGCAAGTGTTGCAGGTCCACTTTGTCACCCGATTACTCATTCAACAAACGCTCAGAGTGTCAGTTCTGGGCCAAGGGCAGCCCTGGGTGCCAGTGATGCAAAGATTATTAGGGCATGGTTGGTGACCTCAAGGAAACTCAGGTTGCTCAGAAGGAGGACCTTCTGGAGTATTCCCAAGGCTGTCGCTCCTCTCTTCATGACAAAGAGGGAAGTTGTCTCACTGAATAATCATAGAGTTTGAGAACTCAGAAGAAATCAGACACCACCACGTCCCCCTCTGCCACCAAGCATGGAATCAGCAGGCCGTGAAAGCATTCTCAGGTCCGTGGGAGGGAGCGTGAATTTCTGTACTTTTAGGGACTAGATTTTAATAGAAAATAGATGCTTATTGTTTGCTTTGTGCTATTTGGAAATGGAAGGTTGGTGCGTTGAAATTTCAAGAGACTGATGATATAGCTCAGGTACTTGAAGTTATACAATCAAATGACAGCCTCCCCCCTTCCCCACCCACCCCCTAAACAAAGGAAAATTAAGACAAAGCAAAAACCAAAACCTTTGCAAGCTCCTGCCTCACTCAGGAAAAGCCAGAGTTCTCCAGTGGCCCAGCAGGCCCTGCACCGTCTGCCCTGCCTTCACCTCCCACTCACCCCTTGCTCTCCTGGCTGTTCCTTAAACTCAGGCACGCTCCTGCTTCAGGGCCTTTTCACAGGCTGTTCCTTCTGCCTGGAAGGTCCTTCCCTCAGTATTCACATGGCTCTCCCCTTACCTCCTTCAACACTTTGTTCAAATGTCACCTTCCCCGTGAGGCATTCACTGACCATGTTACTTAAAACTGCACCCAACACTCTCTACCCACTTGTTTTATATCTCTCCATCACTCTCATCACAGTCTAGCATGTTAGATGATTTATTTATTTATTCTTAATTTTCTTCTTTCTCACTCCACTCACTAGACTGTCAGCTCTGCAAAGGCAGGAGTTTTTGCCAGTTTTGTTCACTGCTGTGTCCCCAGCATCAAGAACAGGACTGGGCACACTGTAGGTATTCAATAAATATTTACTGAATGGACAATGCTTATTATGTGTCAGGCACTATGCTGGGTCCTTCAATGATTCACAACTAATGAGAATAACTAATATTTAAGGAGACCTGGGGCAGGTTTACCCCAACTGCCTTAGAAATATGTGTTTGTGTTAATTGCCCACTTGCTCCATGCCAGGCCTGTGTGAAGTTCTTCTCAGGGGTTAGCTGTCTTGAGTTCTGGCTCTGGGGGAGTGAGAACGTTGGGAGTGGCTATGATTAGTCCTGTCTCACATGGGAGGAAACTGAGGCTCTGAGAGGTTTGTTATTTGTCCAGGGGAATGCAGTGAGCAGAATTCGAACTCAGCACAGTCAGGCTGCAGAAGCCAAGTTCTTAATACCACGTTCTTTTGCCTCCCCAATGCCCTACCTTGCCCAGTTTTCACACCTCTATGAAGTCTGTACCTTCACTAGCCCTGTTTTTAAAGGAGGCCACTGAGACTCAGAGAAGTGAAGTCACTTGCCCAAGAACACACAGCTGCAGAGTGGCAGAGCTGGGAATCAAACCCGGGGCTGCTCAGTCGTAGAGCCTGACGCTCCACTGCTGCTGTCGGGTGAGCAGGTGGTGACAGGACAGCATGGGAGTGAGCCTGCTTTAGGTACAGTTTCCTCAAGTTGGGAGAGGGCTGGGGTGGAGCTGTGGGTCTCAGCGGCTTGCCTGGAGATTCGGTTCCTGGACCTGAGCCGAGAGCACTGACCCAGAAGACCTTGGACTCACCTCAGTCTTTAGAGTTACCAGTTGTGGGCTGAGAAACTTTCACATTGGGATACAAAGATAACTGACACACAGTGCTTGTTCTGTGCCAGGCCCCGTTGTGTGCTTATATATCTATATCTGAAAATCCTTACAACCCTAGAAGTACTATTATTATGCCTATTTTACACTTGAAGAAACAGAGGCACAGAGAGGTTAAGTCACTTGCTCAAGGTCACACAGCTAGAAAGTGATCGAGCTGAGATTCAAACCTAGAAGCAGGAGCAATGATAGAGGAGAGGTAGGGGCCATCAAACATTGAACTAGATCTTCACACCCACCTGAGCAGGCCTGGCAGAATCAATGTGTAGAAAAACAGAAGTGAGGAAGCTATTTCTATGACATGTGAGGAAAAAAAAAAACATAGCATACAGTATGTACCACTTGTATAAAAAAAGAAAAATATATTCGTGCAGCATCAGAAGGAAATGCACAGGAGACACTGGGAACATTCACTGGGGGTGGACTCAAAAGCAGGGTGGGAGGGAGAATTTTTAACTCTATGTGCCCTTGTAAATTTGGTACTGCGATTACATAGCCAAAAATTGAAACTGAACATTTAGAAATTATGCTTATGCTTATATAAGCAGACTCTCTCTGGGAGGACGCACAAAAAACATTTTTAAAAAAGGAAAAATTTTCTAATGCCATGGCTTGTCTACAGTGGTCCTGAGGAGGGAGGGAACTCAACTTTTCACCACAGGCCGAATGTAAATTTTGAGTTTTCTACTGTTTGAATCAATGCGACACTCCTGGTGCAATGGATAAAGATGAAGTGGGCCCAAAAAAGAGGCAGCTCCACATGCACCAATATGGAAGGAACTCTGAAACGTGGTCAGATAGGCAGCATGGGAAAGTAGAAAAGATCCATTAACTGGAAGCTAAGGAGGAAGAGAGGTCCACTTGCAGACAACCAGACACTTGACACACACAACCGCGCCCAGTGTGGGCAAAAGCTGTACATCTGAGGGGCAGGCTTTCTGTCCACTAGGGTCCTTTCTGTCTTTTTCACTGTGAACATTTTCTTAGACTCACACTGCCCCATCCACCGCCCTGGTTAGGTTATTGCTCTAAATAAGTTACCAGAACTGTGACACATTGAGGTTTTGTGCACGTTTGTGCTGGTGGCCCTTGGATATGAAGTTCACAGGCACCTGCTACGTAATGAGGGAGACGGGGGCGGGGGGATTGGCAGCCCTGGGGTTCTGTGACCCCAACCGAGGCCAGGGCCAATTCTGCAGCAAATGTCATCTTGGTCCCTGGTTCAGTAAACAAATATTGTGATAAGGTCCCTTTTGGCTCTGATACTCCAGGGGTCACCTCCCAACTAGGATGGCCTCTCTGGGCTCCACATGGCTGCCCTTCTAAGACACCCATGTCTTACCCAAGTCACCGCTAACCACGTGTGGCTGCGGCTACCAAGCAACTTCTATTGAATCTTAAAGAATTTCTGTTTTAAAAGACATAAAACATTCCCATCCATCACTGAAGAAAGTTCTCTTGGACAGCACTGCTCTTAGACTGTTTTCAGTGGTTAAATTCTTTCAGTGGGAAGGGAAAGCCACTCCTAGGTTGACGTTAAACATGGTGTTATTTAAGTTTTTACATCAAGACGTTTTGTAGCAAAATAGCAATACATTGTTTTCCGCCTGTGTAATTACTTACCTTAAAATAAAACCAGTTCCTTAAAAAAAGTTGCAAAGTAAAAGCAGTTTCAGTGGCCTGCAAATAAAGGGAGGGCAGGAAATAGGTCTTCACCAGGGCAGGGCCAGCCCTGGGCTGGAATCCTAGTCTGGTTTGGTCAGGGTCTGCCTGACACCAGCCTGTTCTAGCAAGTAAGGAGTGGGGGGAGATACATACATCTCCCTTTGGCCCCAGCAACCAGACCTTGGAATATTGGGAGGGGACCTGCTTAACTTTGGCCCCAACCTTCACAGAAAGCAAGCTCTGAGTCCACTGGGCTCTCCGGATGCCTGGATCGAGTCCTGTGGGGTGCTGTTATCCACACCACATCCAGCTCAAGGAGAGTGACTTCTCTCTCCCTTGCAGAGGACTCCTGCCTTCTTCTCACCCCTCCCTCCCTCCCAC
>NW_020175432.1:5951139-5969464 GCF_003031525.2 Neophocaena asiaeorientalis asiaeorientalis
CGCCTTTGCAGGGCTGCCCAGACCCCACCCCAGCCCATCAGCAGAGCCCTCAAACAGAGTCACAGGACCGCTCCCCTGAGGTTTAGCATCAGTCTTTAATGCTGTCACACTGCACACTGACAAGTCACACACTTTGGTCTTGTGCTGGCAGTGGCAACTTACAACGAATCTAAAGGTCTGAGCACCAGACTGGCCTGCGAGGAACAGACACTTGTTCCTACGTGCCGCCCCCCGCCCCCACCAGGTTCCTTCCGAGTTCCATCACGGCCCCTTACAGAGAGCAGCAGCTGCTGTGGACTGGTTTCAGTTGAGGTCACACCAACTTTACACGGAATTATAAAAACATATTTACAGACGTTCCACAGTGCTCCTGTAATCAGAAGCAGAGACCCTTTTATCAAAAGGGATTATACCTAGGGCTGTGCAAAATGCAAAAGGATCAGATCCTTTTGAGAGTCCAGAGTCCATTAAATGAAAAATTACCTGGGCCACTGGTAAATCCCAGGTGTGCCAGAAGATTGCCTTACAGAAAAGGAAAGTGAGCGCACCCAGCCTTGGAGCCAGGGGTTGAGAGGACCCCCTGCTCCGGCCAGGACCCCAGACGCTCGAGGGAGAGGCAGCTGCACAAGTTACTCGCTCACTGGAGGCCGGCTCCCTTGGTCTTGCTGGAACGAGAGAGAGGTATTGCTTGTGGGAGCCGGCCAGGCAGTTGGGCAAAAATAGTCTAGGTTCTCAATTTGAGATGGCAAGAGAAAAGACGGGATTCTTCAGGGGAAGAGTAAGACGTGGGAGACAAATACAGAATAAAACATGAACTGATTACACAACAGAAACTGAGGAGTGTACAGGACCTGGTAACCAAGAAGGCAGGTCCATACCACGTCTAACATCTGCAAGCAAAGGGACTACAGAGGGATCAAGTCCAGCTGTGGGTCTGCCTCTCCCCCTGGGCAGGGCCTGGGGGAGGAGGGTGTGGGCCCATCCCGGAGGGTGGCAGGACCCAGCGGGGCAGACTGGACTGCCTTTTCCTGCTGTCCCCACCACCTGCCACCCTATCGCTCGAAAAACCACTTAAGTCTAGTGCACGACTTTAGAAGATTGTGTAATATATTCTCTGGAAAACATTCAGCAGTACGAAAGCCCGCCCTGGGCCCTCCCACCCTCTCGCGGGTCCACAGCTGGTGGAACAGTCTGGAAATCCTTGAGCTCTGGAAAGGTCCCTGGTCAGTCCTTGGGGAACACAGTGACTATATCGGAAGAACCTGCTCAAGAACGGTTCTTGACGTCTGGGAAATCCTTTCGGGGAAGATCACTTCAAACTCAATAATAAGGTCTCCACGTTTCTCGGGCATTTTGGGGAGAGGAAGTCCTTCTCCAGGAACTTTTCGCCGCATGCCAGGCCTGATGACATCTTTGAATACAACAGGTATGGTCCTGCCGTCCAGAGTTGGGACATTCACTGTACAGCCACACAGAGCCTTGGAAAGCAAATGGACAACATTAGATAGAGAGTAGCTTCGGAAGCTCACATCCTGCCCAGAGGCTGTTTAATGTAAGGTAAGCACCATGAGGCCTTTGTAGCTAAGACCCTGCCCCCAGATCCACCCAGGTCACCAGCACAGAAGCTCTGGAAAAACAGAGCCCTGGAAAGTCTTGTTGCTACTGCACCTCCCAAGCCTGGCACACACCAAGAGCTCAGAAATATGTGTCAAGCAAATACTGAACTGTGTCAAAAAGCAGCCTTCTCCCTCCGCAGACGTTGCCCTGCCTAGTGCCTTACCTCCCGAAGGGTGATCCTGGCTGGGTAAATGACATCAGAGCCATCTCTCTTAAAGATATTGTGTGGCTTGTCCTTTAAAACAAAGACGATGTCGGCTGGAATGTTGTTGGAGGTCTGGTCTCCTTCCTTGGGGAAGGTGATTTTGGTCCCTTCTTTCCACCCCCGCTTCACTTCAATGGTCAAGATTTTGTCTTCGTTGCGAATGCTCTTTCCATCAGGGTTCAGCCGCTTATGAGAGATTTTCATTTTCTTGGTACAGCCGCTATAGATCTCTTCAAGTGATACCCTGAGGTCATGGGTGACAGGGGGATCTTGCTTCCTTCGGGTGGGCTCTTGGGCAGGGCGGGAGCGGCCGAAGTTCATGTTGGTGAAGCCACCCATGCCCATGGGGAAGCCTGAGAATGGGTCATCGATGTCCATGCCTTCCTCCCCGTTGCGCTGCCCAAAAAAGGTGTCAAAGGGATTTCGGCCACCGAAGAACTCAGCAAACATGGCGTGAGGGTCTCCATGGAATGTGTAGCTGAAAGAGGTACCGTTAGCACCACCACTGCTCCCGCCACTGGGGCCACTGCCCTTTAGGCCTGAAAAGCAAAAGCAGAAGAAATCAGATGGCTGGCTAGGAGCTTAGCTCTCCAGGAGCTTTCCTTAAGGAAAAAAGCTTAGGAGCCATTGCGGGAGGGTTTTTTTTAGCCTGTCTGGGAAGAATAACGAAGAACCCCAAGCTTTTACCTCCCACTTGCAGCGGCATAAACAGAACCCTTACTCCCCAAGGTAGGTAGTTCATTGTGGCATGACAGTAGTGAAAGGCTCAAGCTCTGAGATGGCCATATCTCTTGGGGTCACCCAGGTCCTCACACCTGAGTAACCCATCCTTCCTGCAATGTTACAAGGAGTACAAAGAATTCACTAACAGATCCGATGAAAAAAGCACAACCCAGGATCAATTTTCACTAAATGTTTACTCTTAAACACTTTAGGGCTAGAGACGTGTGGCGGAGTAGAGATGAAGGTGAAACTGTAAACGGAGACTTTCAAATTCTCACGCCCTGGCACTTACTACCACCATTCTTATATAAAAAGTCACTTATTTCTGAAGGCCAAGCCCAGAAGCCAGCCTGAGTCATCAACGAGCAACTGGACACCAAGAAAGCTTTCTTTTTCCCTGAAGAGGGCGACCCCGGGGAGGCTGGGCAGAGACAGGCCCCATTGCTCCATACACCTTGACGGCCGACTACGTGCTCGGCACGGCACGGAGCCAAGTAAGCACTTTACAGGGATTACCTCACTCCACCCTCGGAGAGCTCCGGGAGGTCGCTCGGCTTTAACTGTCACTCTCGTTTGCAGGCTCACTACACGCAGGCTGTGCCCGGCGCTCAGCCAGAGAGACCCCGCCCTGCACCTCGCCCAGGTGAGTCTAGGGCCCGCGGGGCCACAATGTCACCACTCAAGCTAGGCCTCCGAACCCTCTCCTTCAGCACCCCGGACCGATAGGGGCCGTGGGCGGAGGCGGGCGCCCAGGGAGGGGCAGTCCCAGACATACTAGAAGCTTCTGGGCGAGCAGCGCAGCCAGGGCTGCTCCTCCCATCGGGCGGCCGCCTATCCGAGAGCGGACGCCCGTGTGGCCAGAGGGCGGGGGCTGCTTGCCCCCGGGGGCCGGGGTGCCCCCCACTCCCCGGGACGCCGCAGCGTGGCCGCTGTGCCTCGGTTTCTCCGCCTGTCAAACGGCGGGGCCGCGCCCCCGGCCGCGAGCGCGCACACTACCTTCCTCCCCATAGCGGTCGAAGATCTCGCGCTTGCGCGGGTCGCTGAGCACGTCGTAGGCCTCGGCGATCTCCTTGAACTTCTCCTCGGCGCCGGGCTCCTTGTTCTTGTCCGGGTGGTAACGCAGCGCCTGGCGACGGTAGGCCCTCTTGATCTCCTCATCCGACGCACCGCGGGCCAGGCCCAGCGTCTGGTAATAGTCCTTGCCCATTGCCTGCGCGTACGGCTCGCCCCGCCCCAGCTGTAGCCGTCCCCCGGCTCCGCCGCCGCCCGCTCCCGGAGTCTATATACTCGCCCGGCGGAAGCTTCCAGAGCCCGCCAGCCCCCTCCAGAACCTTCCTCCTCGCCCCCTACGCAGTTTCGACCAATCGCCGCCGCCCAGGCTGCGACGCGCAACATCCGGGGCGGGGCCGCACCGCCAACAGCCCCGTGCGCGCGGCCACGCCCCTTCCCGCTCCGCCCTCGGCAACGCCTCCCCGTGGCGCACGCCCCCGGGAGACGGAGGCTCCGCCCATCCCCCGCGGGAACCAATAGAGATCTTGCTTTACTGCTCCTGACGACCCGGCCGGCCGCGCAGCCCGCCCCCTGCCTGGGTCAATAGGTTACGACGCGCTGCTCCCTTCGCCCCGCCCCTTCCGTAGCAGAAGCAAACGTGCCCGCTCTTATCTCACAGGGCTTGGGACTCAGTTCCTGCCAGGAGTCTCGGGGTGCGGGAGTTACCTAATCTTTCATTGCCCCAGACACCCACCCTGCTTCTGGGACTAAAATTACCCACCCGCCCTCTTCTACCGGCTGTGGGTAGAATGCACTTGGGAGCCCCGGTACTGTCCCTGTCCTCACCTATACAGTACCCTGTAAAGCGGGGTGAGCACCCGGGACCAAAGTTCATCTCCCTGGAGAGGTCTTCTCAGTCCAGCTCCTTAAGTCTTTCAGTTTACTGTATTCTCAAGAACCCCTGCCACTGAAATTTGAAATTACCCTGTTCCTTGGTTTTCATGCTAAATGTCACCCTTCTCCCAGCCTGCGACCACCACGAGGGCAGGGATTGGGTCTTGTCAGTGCTGGGTCTCTACTGGCAGAAACGTGTCTGGAACCGACGCTTCGTAAATATTCCTGGCTGTTTTTAATACACCTTCTTTTTCCCCTCCCCACTACCTTTATGATTTGGGGGAGACATGGGCGTGTCATACACCTCTCAAGACCTCTGTTTCCTCATCTGTGGGCAACATGATCCCTTTCGGCTCTGAGAGTCTGGGGTGTCTGTGGTTAAGGGCAGGGCTGACGGGGTAAGAAGGCTCAGAAAGGGGTACCACCTGAGAAGGGAAGAGGGTTGGGTAGGTGGTGGTGCCCTGTGAAGGAGAGAGTTTCCTGGAAGAACTGATTGGGAGGTCTGGGCGGTGTGACACTGGCTCTGGAGACAGACAGCCCGGTTTCATTCTTGGTTCCAGCTCTTCCTGGCTGTGTGATCTTGGGCTGGTTACTGAGCCTTCCAGGGCCTTTAGCTTCCTTATCTGTACAATGGGGGTAGTAGTTGTACCTGCCTCATAGGGCTTTGAAGTTGACGTTGATTCAACATTTGTGAAGTGCCCAGGACAGGCCTGGCCTAGAGGAAGTGCTGTCAAAGGGGTGACTAGCCATCTGGTTGAATGGTGGGCTGCTGAGCCACCCGCTTCCTGGCAAAAAGCTTCTGGTAACTACTGCCCTTGTGCAGGCTGGAACTCCTGAGAAAGATGCCATGGCCTTCCCCTGCTGTCTAGCAGGGGGATTCCAGCCATCCCTGGCCACCCCGACCCCAGGGTAACCGTGTCAGTAAGGACTCTGGACTAGGACACACACCAGCTGACCTGGGAGGATGAGTCTGGGCTGGGTGCCCAGGGGCACAGCACTGCAGGGTTCCTGAACCAATCATGGAGGGGAGAGAGTTTGAATTTTTTAAAAGCTACATAAACAGCGGGAGAGTCATCATGGGGAAAAACTCAGAGCTTGTGGATTTCCTCACACTTATAAATTTAAGAGTTAACAGATGTGGCAGCCTCCAAGGGTCTTCACATAGCCCTGAGTGGGCCAAAAACATCATGTGAAGGGTGTCCTTGTGTTTAGGGGCAACCTGAGAGCTGGGAACTCTCCCTTCCTTGAGCAAGCCTGGGTCATGTTCAGGAAGTTTTAATTGTTCAAACCACCCCCCCCAAAAAAGAAAAAAACAAAAACAAAACTCAACATCTCTTCTTATGGCTATGATTCTTTGACCTGGACACTCACTGGGCACTTTGGAATGTTATTGGAAAAGTGGCCTCTGCAGAAATCTCAGCACAGGTTTGAGCTCTCAACTCAGAGAAGAAGAGAAGATGTGATGGGTAGTTGTATACATCGACTTGGCTAGGCAGTTGTACCCAGTTATTCAATTAAACACTAAGTGCTGCTGTGAAGGTGTTTTGTATATGTGGTTAGGTTAACATCTATAATCAGTTGACTCTAAGTACAGGAGATGACCATTGGTATTGTGGGTGGACCTCATCCAATCAGTTGAAAGGCTTCAAAAGCAAACTGAGGGAATTCCCTGGCGGTACAGTGGTTAGGGTTCTGCGCTCTCACTGCCGAAGGCCTTAAAAGCAAATACTGAGGTTTCCCTGAGGATGAAGCATCAATTCCTGGCCAAGAGTTTCCAGCCTGCTGGTCTGCCCTACAGATTTCAGACTTGCCTTGCCAGCCCCCACAATCGTGTGAGCCAATGCCTGAAATAAATCTCTTAATACACAGACACACTCACAAACACATATATCCTACTGGTTCTGTTTCTTTGGTATCCAATAGAACCCTAATGTAAGAACTAAGCAGGACTTCCCTGGTGGCGCGATGGTTGAGAATCCGCCTGCCAATGCAGGGGACACAGGTTCGATCCCTGGTCCAGGAAGCTCCCACATGCCGCGGAGCAACTACTACTACTGAGCCTGTGCTCTTAGAGCCCATGAGCCACAACTACTGAAGCCTGCATGCCCTAGAGCCTGCGCGCCGCAACAAGAGAAGCCACCGCAATGAGAAGCCCGCGCACCGCAACAAAAAGCAGCCCCCACTCACTGCAACCAGAGAAAGCCCGCGCGCAGCAACGAAGACTCAACACAGCCAAACATAAATTAAAAAATAAAAAAAACTAAGCAGGTGAGTCTGGAGTTGGTCAGCCTCCGTTGAAATCCTGGACCCACTATTTACTTATTTACTGCCTGTGTGATCTTGCACAACTTGCTCTACCTCTCGAATTGCTAGGTATGTCCTCCAGAAAATGGGATAAGGGTAGATCTTACCTCCCAGGATTGCTATGTGGATGAATTTGAGAGGGGCCAGGAAATGAACATCATAATAATAGCTAACACTGACATGGTCCTACTCTGTGTCAAGCCGGTTCCAAGCACTTGATCTGTATTAACTCATTTAATCCTGACAATAATCTTATGAGCTTGGACTATCATTACCTCTGTTTTACCGGTAGGGAAACTGAGGCTCTGAGAGGTCATGTGACTTGCCTGAGGTCACCCAGTGAATAAAATGCTGAGGTGTAAAGTGTGTAGCATACTGAGTATTTGTGGTAAGCACTCAGCTTATGTTAAGCTGTGATTCAGATGATGATAAAGACTTAATTTTTTTAAAAAAAGCATCGCCATTTTTTTCAACTCTTCTCTTCATGAAAAAGAACTTCAAAAGCATTACAGCCATACAAGCTAACAACCTTCCCCTGGTGGAATACCCATGTGAAATAAAAACCTATGTTCCCATAAAAACCCATGAGCAAATGGTTATCAAGGCTTTATCTGTCATTACCAACAGCCATTAAAACCTAAATATCCTTCAGTGGGTGAATGAATAAACTGTGATCTGGCAACATGATGGAATACTATTCAGCCATAAAAAAAGACTGAGCTACTGACACAGGAAACAATGCAGAGGAACCTCAAATGCATTATGTTAATGAAAGAAGCCAGATTCAAAAGTCTATTTACTGTGTGATTCCATTTTAAAGGACCTCTGGAAAAGGCAAGAGTATTGATGCAGAAATTGGATCAGTGGTTGCCAGGGGATGGGATCTGCTGCAAAGGGATACAGGGGAATGTGGGGGGATGATGGAAATGTTCTGTATCTTGACTGTGGTGGTGGTTACATGTCTGTATTTATTTAGAACTGTACACTAAAAAAGGTGAATTTTACTGTATGTAAATTATACGTCAATCAAAAGAAAATAAATCCCATGGACTTAAAAATTAAAAAGGCAGACAAGATGGAACTTGGGAAACCTCTCTCTGGGGCTCCTGACACAGTGGAAAGTTGCTAACCAGCCCTGGCTTGTCTGCTATAGGCTTTACCTTCCCTCACACAGCTCTGAATCAGCTTGATCACACACCCAAAAACAAGCCAAGCCAGGTTCCTGGAAGAATCAAGATCCTATCTTACTTGCATGTGGGAAATAGAATTTCCCCTTTGGAAACTGCTCTAAGGGACTTATCACATTTGGCTCAGCAAATACCAAATGTATTTACTCGTCACCATTATGAATCAGCCACTGTGCTGGACGATCTAGCTGTCCCTACATAGTCAGAGCCGTGGTACAGTGTCATGAATGGCTTGAACAAAGTGGCCAGTCTTCATTCTGAGGGTGGATTTGGTTTCTGCTGGCAGACTGATTACTGGAAGGCAGGTGAGGCCAACAAGGGGTCCTCACACCTGTAATACCCATCAAAAACAAAGGACTTCTTTGCAGGCTGGATCACGCCTTTCTATGCATTTCTTGTAGGTGAGGAGAGGGACGGAAATTATTTTTATGCCTCGGCTGGCACACAGCGTAGTAGGTTCACAAAATTATTTGGTGCCTGTTGAGTGAGTTCAGGGCTCAGGGAAGCAGTCTCGAAGGGGAAATTCCAGAATGTTCTGAGTCTGTAGGAATGTGTGTGGAATCTCCAAAAATGACATCTATTTGGACACCAGGTGCCTTGCCTAGCTGGAACCCAGTGATAGGGAAGACATGCTTACTCAGACCACATTGGAGAAGCTGGAAATTGGCAAAACTGGCAAAGTAGCAAAACATGGCTGGGTTTTAGGGGTTCAACCCTGCCCCCTCAGCATCTCAGAAGTAGACACCTCAAGTAACTCAACTTCGTACGATTTAAACTTGTGGCCTCTGAGCGAGTAGTCCCCCATCCCCCTCCATGAGGCCAGGGAATGAGGCCTGTCAGTACATAAAGGATCTCAAGATACTGTGAGCCCCACAACTGCTAACAGGAAGAGATCTGTCCAAGAGAACGTACAAGTATAAAACACTATGTTTTCATCTGTTTTGCCCAGATAGGCCCGATGAAAAAGGTAATGAATTTCTGAAGACCACAGCCTTAGCTTCCTTTACTTGGAGACAGGGGTCCCCATAAGCTGTAGCTTCAGAAGTCTCTAGAGCCTAACCAGGATGACTAAGTGCTGAGCATTGACTCACCTTCTTCCTGCCCTGCTCTCCTGTGAATCACAGATCTATCTTTGAGGACTTCTCACCATGTCCCTGATGCCAGGCCTCTGAATTCTGAAGGGTTCAACAGTTGATGAAGGCTCAGGGGCAGGGTCTGGAATCAGGAGAAAGTAGATAAGGTGAGGGAGTGTGCCAGGTCCTGTCTTAAGTGTGCATGAGTGTGTGTGTGTGTGTGTGTGGTGGAAACCAGCCTCCCAGCCTGCTCATGACCATCAATGGAGCAAAGGCATGGCATGACCCCAAACCAGCACTGTCCAGTAGAGCTAGTGTGAGAGGCACAACCACCAGCCACATGCAAGCTGTGTTTGATTTTAAATGTTCCAACAGGCACATTAAAGAAGTAAAAAGAAACAGGGGAATTTAATTTTAATAATGTATTTTAATCCAATATATCCAAAATAATATAATTTCAACGTGTAATCAACATAAAAGGTGATTAATGAGGTTTTTTTTTTTTTTTTTTACATTTTCCTTTTCGTACTAAGTCTTTGAAATCGGTTTGTGTTTTATGTTTACAGCACATCTCAGTTTTGACTAGCCACATTTCAAGGGCTCACTAGACACATGTGGCCGGCGGTGACCATACTGGACCGTGCAGGTAGAGACAAATGTGGCTTCCGTGCCCTTCGAGTCGAGCAAGGTGGGGCGGGGGCTTGCATTGAAAAGGGAGTGAAGACAGCCCCAGAATGGTTACAGGTTGGGGGCGGTTCCAGAAGGCTTTTCACCACCCATTTCCCCTTTCCTTTCCTCCCATTCATGACAGATACGGGTCCCCTAGCCAAAAAGGCCTCTCCATCCAGGTGCCCCAGCCCATGCCTCCAACCCCCATCCCTCTCCCGTTGTTCCCCGGTATCCTCCGGGGGCCGCCCACCTCGGAATTCATCCAGTCGAGCTGCCCACCACGTGAACGCTGCCTTCTACGTCACTCAACTGCTAGCTCCCTCCCCCCCCGCCTTGCAGTAACCTTCGCTTCCCTTGGTTTCCACAGCGACGCCACCAAGGGGCGGGGCGGGGGGGGGCTCGCGGCGCCGAGGCCCCCTTTGATTGGTGGGTAGCCAAGCCCCTTCTTTCTACCGACTCCCCTCCCTCATGCCCGCGCTCCGCCCCCTCGGTGGGTCTTGCAAGCTGATTGGCTAGCCCCGTGGCGAGAGCGGCTATTTCTCGTTCAGACCTGCCCTGCTGGGAGAGGGCGAAGTGGGCGCCCCGTGCGCTGATTGGCTGGAGGGGCGCGCGCGGCAGGGAGGAGCGGGGCGGACGCGGAGCCGCGGTTAGTCTCGCGGGGAGGTCGTGAGCGTGTGAGGTATCCCTTGCAGTGTTGCGCGCAGGTAGCTGCAGCAGCAGGAGCAGTAGCCGCCGTGTGAGGGAGCCATGAAGCACTCTGAGGTAAGAAACGAAGAAACGGGGGCCGAGCGACCGCCGCAGACCCATTTTTTTCTTCGTGAGACAACGGGAACCCCCCCCTTTCTCGCCCTGTGCCGAGCCTGAAGGCGCAGGCGCAGTAGGCGCGCGTTGTGCCCCGGGGCCACTCGTAAATCGCAGTGCGCATATGCGGGGGAGGTACTTCTAATTCTGCAACCCAGGCTGTTTTGGGGTTGCCTTTTCTTGGGGTCTCTGCAGGACCTGGGCAGCTTACAGGTTCCTTGTAGCTCCCCCTGCGGGATGAGTTGCAGACTTTGGCAGGCAGGGGAGGAGCGAGGGTGTGAAACCCTTGCTTCCACTCTGAGGGTGTCTTGCACAAACCTTGCACCCTGCCTTTGCTTCGGGCTTTGGAAGGGGCTTTGCAATCAGCCCAGAGAGGCTTGATCTTTGGATCCCTTCCTCGCCCGGGACGTCTCCCTGAGCGGCTTAGGCGGTGAAGGTGTAGCTCCAGTGCTGGCTCCCGCCGACGAGCAAAGCTGATCTTTGTTTTCTGTTAATATAAGAGATCATCTCAGTCAACCCCAGCGTGTCACCGAGGAGAAATCTCACACCCATAACCAGTCTTGAAGTCTAGGTCTTCTGACTCCTAACTCGGGCCTCTTTCCCTTAAGACGAAGTGTTCTGATGCACTTACCGACCTAGCTGATAATATAATGTTAATAATTTAATTAATTATTGCTGCCTTATAAGTAATATTAAATAATAAACTAATTTATTATTAAATTAATAAGGATAATTTGAAGAGTGCTTACTTTTGTGCTCGTGAGATTCTGTTACCTTGTTTTCTTATCTTCACACCCCTGTGAGGTAGGAGACTATTAATTATTCTTGTTTTTGTAGATGGAGAAACAGTCTCAGAGATGTCAGATGACTTGCTCAAAGGTTCTGAGCTAGTAATGCAGAACAGAGAGAGAAACTCAGGACTCCAGAGTCTCAGTTGCTAACCACTATGCCATACTGGTCCCCAAATGAAAATGAGCAGGTTGAGAGGTTTCTTGGTTTTTTTTTTTTCCCTTCCCCAATTAAAACAATTGTGGTAAAATACACATAAAATTTACCTTAACCATTTTTTTTTTTTTTTTTTTTTTTTGGCGGTACGTGGGCCTCTCACTGCTGTGGCCTCTCCCGTTGCGGAGCACAGGCTTCGGACGCGCAGGCTCAGCGGCCATGGCTCACGGGCCCAGCCGCTCCGCGGCATGTGGGATCTTCCCGGACCGGGGCACGAACCCGTGTCTCCTGCATCGGCAGGCGGACTCTCAACCACTGCGCCACCAGGGAAGCCCTACCTTAACCATTTTTAAAAGCACAGTTCAGTGGCATTAAGTACGTTCACATTGTTGTGCAGCCATCACCACCATCCATCTCCAGAACTCTGTTCTTTTCATCTTGCATAACCGAAACTCTGTACTCGTTAAACACTAACCCCCCTTCTCTTCTCTGCCCAGCCTCTGGCAACTGTCTACTTTCTGCCTCTGTGAATTTGATCATGTTAGGTGGCTCATGTAAGTACAAGGAGAGATTTCTTGTTTTTATTCACCAGTGGAATATCACTGTTTCTGCCCACCCCCTTTACTACTACTACTATTATTATTACTTTTGGCGGTAATTTACCCAGAATATTTTGAAACCTTTAACCCAGAAGTCCTTAGTCATTTTTGACATGGCTCAGAAATGAGGAGGTAGGATTCAATAATCTCATGCTTCATTCAACTTTATGATTATAGATTGAAGTTCTTCTAATAAAGTTCTCCTAATACACTTTTCCCTCTCGAAACCTCTGTGCAACCCTGGAGAAAGAGGCACATTCACTTTGAAAGATGCAGGATGGAAGATACGTGTGGTCTCTTACAAAATGGAGTTAGTTTTGCTAGTTGGCAGGCAGATAAAGTAGGCCCCAGAGGACCCTTGGGGTGGGCACTTTTGTTCCGGGAAGCTGGGCACAGCCTGAGGCCCATGGCTTGGACTGGAGGACATGCTCTACTTTACTCAAACCCTTTCCCTCCCAGAAGGAGGGAGGGGCTTCAAACCCACTGTTTAAAATGACCTTGGAGAAAGAAAAGAAAATTGTTAATTTGCTGTGTTCTCTGTTACCATTCTCTGCTAACATTTGCCCAGTAAGCACTGAGGTCATAGCTACAGAGTTTCCGTACAGGAGGAGCAGTTGTCTCCCAGCCCAGTTTGCACAGCGTGCCAATCAGCTTTTTTTGTTTTTTTAAATTATTATTGGGGTATAGTTGTTTTACAATGTTGTGTTAAGGCCGATCAGCGCTGGATGTTTGTTGCAGACTAATAAAAATGGCAGAGATTCTTTCCCTCACATTTAACAGTTTGAGAAAAGGTGTCAATTATCCATAGCAAAGAATGTATTTCTGTTGGGGACTAAGTCCATCCTTCCACCCCCAAGCGACCCCCTATCCACTGAGTGATTAACACCCACCAGAAAGACCTTTTTGACTCTGAGAGAGACCTTGGAGACTATGACGTGTAATTTACAAGCGATAGAGATGGTGCTCAGAAAGGTGCAGGACTTGCTCAGTGACACAGTGAGTTAGTGAGGGTTGATATCTGATGTTTTTGGCAGGTAGGGTTCCAGCTGGCAGGGAGATTTGCTGCTGCTGTGATGACAGTTTGCTGACACTGCCATTCTCCCTTCTATGGTCTTGAGAGGATGATGTGTCCCTTCAGTGGCCTAATTGAGACAAAGCAGGTAGGACAGGTGACTCTCGGGCTTTGGCTGAAGCAGTTCCTCGGAAGGCAGAGCAGGCCTTGGGATTGTCTTGGGATCAGAGCAACGTCGATAAGGGAACTGCTTATCTGAGGCTATAGGATTTTTTTTTTTTTTTAATTTTGTTTTGCCATTGCAGATGAGAGGTCAAAGTAATGATCCCAGTAGCAGCTCAAAAATAGTTGCTATATCTTGTGAGTCTGTTAATTCCTGGAATGATCAGTCCCTCTCAGCCTTCTTGGGCCCAGGTCGCTGCCCATTTCCCACAGCTGGGTTCCCGGAGGCAAGGCAGCCTCATCCTCGCGGGGTCCTCACTGCCCCATTTAGGATCTTCCACCCCCTCCCCCCAAAAAAAGGGTAGCTCTATTGGTTCTCATCTTGTGAATAATCCTCGACCAATACGGTTCTTGCTTCAGTTTTCTCCACAGGAGTAAGTATGCGAAAGTTCTGGAAGCAAGAGTTCTGGTCAAGAGGCAATTGTTTAGAGCCGGAAAACTGGGTGGAAGGTGAAAATTAAGGAGAACGTAGACTCCTGTGTAATGGTGCCATAGGTGCATGGGCTTCGGACAGGCCTGGCTCTGCCACTCACTAAATAATTGTGACCCAGCGCAGGTTACTTAATCTCTCTGAGCTCCTTGGAGCAAAATCTGTTTAATTGTGACAGCAAAGGCCAGCAATAAAGAACATTATGAAATTGCTGGAAATATATCCTCAAGGGGTATGCATAAAAGGAGAGGTGCTACATGTAGCTCTGGTTCATTTATTTTAACTGTGTGCACGATTCCATTATATGAAAAACAATCTAGTTTGATTTCCTGGTCCTTTAATAAATCTCCGAACATCCTGTAGAGTGGAAAAACAAATAGCAGAAGATTTTATAAATTTAAAAAACATGCCAAATGAGACTTATGTGTGTTGTTTATGGACGTATACCTAATTAAAGGATAAATTGTAATATGAGATGAGAAATGTATGGGAATTACACAGTAGTTAGAGGAACCGTTGCTTGGGTAGAGATGGAGGGGGAGGAAAAGGCATAGGGAAGGTTTCAGCTATTTTTTTTTTTAAGGGAATCTGATGTAAATAGAGTAAAATATAAATATCTGTTTAACCTGGGAGGTGGCATCCTAAGTGTCTGTTGTTTCCTGTACTTTTTTCTTCTGAATTCTTGTGTCCTTCTGAAGTAAAAGGTGAGGGATAATTTGGGTTCTTTTGGCCATCAAGCGCTGTTTTAATATGCTGGTCTCTGACTTTTGCACTTAAATTTGGTGCCTGTTTGCAGGAAAGTGTTGTGCTCTGAGATGGGGCTTGTTTGATCTCTCACTCACAGCTTTCTGCAGGCTGCATCCAGCAGGCCTTCAGAAAACGCTTTTGGGATTGATTTTGCGTTTGCAGGCAGGATGGGAACCCAGTTATGATCCCCCTCTTTCTTCTGGGTTACTTTTTGTGGCTGGATAATAATATCAGCGACAGGGCGCACTTCTCATGTCCTTCCAAAAACCCTGAGAGATGGGTACTCCTTGTCTCTTCGTTTTGTGGGTAAAGAACCAGAGGCTCAGAATGGTGAAGGAACTTGTCCAAGATTACAGCATAGTGGAGACAGGATCCAGACCCAGGTCTGTCTGATTCCTCATCCGTAGAAGAGCCAGAGCCGCGGCATTGTTGGTGATGCTGGCAGTGCTGGTAATAACAGCGACCAGAGTTTATTGAGTCCTGTGGAACACCTGATCCGGTGGGCACCAGTGTTAACTTCTACTTTACAGGTAAGGAAACTGAGGCTCAGAGAAGTCGGTTAAGTTGCTCAAGGTCACAGAGCCAGGAAGCAGTGGAGCTGGGCCTTGGCCTCCGGTTTGCCTGACTCCATTGGCGGGGCCTGGGTGGAGGAGGTGGGCGGGAGAAGCTGAGTGCTGGGTGTGGCTGGGCGGGTGCAGGGCAGGGCAGCTGTTAGAGCCCACTGGTGGGGCACTGGGGTGCGGACGGGGAACCCTGAGCCTAGCGGAGCCTCTTGAATAACTGGTTCCTGAGGAGTGAAAAAGGTGGAGGGTTGACAGCCCTGCCTGGCGGGGTGGGGACTGTGCTCCCCAAAGACTACCTGTCTTGTTAACGCAGTTGAGTTTGTTTGGGAAACCCTGTACTTTCACTGACAGTCTTGGCTGGATGAGGATGAGAAGAGCCCGAGACCTTGGGCTGGTTGGTCAAGTTCAGGTGAGGTCTTAACGCCCTCTTGCTCATCTCGACGGTGGCAGCTGAGGCTGTTTTAATAACCTGGGCACAGCCAGAGCATCACGATGGAAGCCACCACTGATACAGTGCTCACTCTAAGTGCTTTTCATCAATTAACTCATGTACCCCTCACAGTAAACGTATGAAGTTGGTACTATTCTTATCCCTATTTTTAAAAAAATTTTAAATTTATTTTTGGCTGCATTGGGTCTTCGTTGCTGCGCGCGGGCTTTCTCTAGTTGCGGCGAGCGGGGGCTGCTCTTCGTTTCGGCGCGCAGGCTTCTCATTGCGGTGGCTTCTCTTGTTGCGGGGCACGGGCTCTAGGCACGCGGGCTCAGTAGTCGTGGCTCGCAGGCTCTAGAGCGCAGGCTTCGGTAGTTGTGGCGCACAGGCTTAGTTGCTCCCTGGCATGTGGGATCTTCCCAGACCAGGGATCGAACCGGTGTCCCCTGCATTGGCAGGCGGATTCTTAACCACTGCACCACCAGGGAAAGTCCTCTTATCCCTATTTGACAGATGGGGAAACCAGGGCCCAGAGGAGCGAAGAGATGTACCCCAGGTCACACAGCTAGTGAGCGGCAGAGCCTGGGTTCTACTAGATTCAAAGTGGGCTTCACTGTGGGTTGGCCCAGGCATTCATGCCCTGAGGAAGGAATGATGTGTGGCCGAGTGGCCGTGGCCTTTGCAAGCCACTGGGTCTGCTCTCGGGACAGTTTCTTAACTGTCTCGGGACAGTTCAGTTTTCTCATCCATGAAGCCAGGATAAAGACACCTGTCTCGGAGGGCCACTGAGGAGAGTGAAGTGCCCATCACACTTCCTGGCCCATAGTCAAGGTATAAATCATTAGGCGGATAAGGATAAATGGTTAGGTGGATAAATTCAGATCTGCATCAGTGATGCCACCTGAAATGCTTTCTGCATGTGTCCTTTTTTTTTTTTAATTTTTAAAATTAATTTATTTTATTTTTGGCTGCGTTGGGTCTTCATTGCTGCGTGCGGGCTTCCTCTAATTGGGGCTACTCTTTGTTGCGGTGCGTGGGCTTCTCATTGTGGTGGCTTCTCTTGTTGCAGAACACGGGCTCTAGGCGCATGGGCTTCGGTAGTTGTGGAGCACAGGCTCAGTAGTTGTAGCTCGCGGGCTCTAGAGCATAGGCTCAGTAGTTGTGGTGCATGGGCTTATTTGCTCCGCGGCATGTGGGATCTTCTTGGACCAGGGCTCAAACCCGTGTCCTGTGCATTGGCAGGTGGATTCTTAACCCCTGAGCCACCAGGGAAGCCCTGCATGTGGCCTGTTTTGAACGCATCATGACTTGTCAGTGAACAAGGCCCATGGAGATGGATTCTTGCTAAACAGTATGCCCAGAAGATGGAGGAAGAAGCCCAGATGCCAAAGATCCTTTCTGATATAACATCACATACACTAAAGTCACATTTTGGGATGATCTGCTCCGTCCTCCTCTATGGGATGACCCTCAGTGAGGTCAAAGCCCAGTCAGAACCTTTTTCTTTTTTGTATTTTGGCTGTGCTGTGCAGCACGTGGGATGGTTCCTCAACCAGAGATTGAACCCGGGCCTCCGCAGTGAGAGTGCCGAATCCTAATCGCTAGGCCACCAGGGAACTCCCCAGAACCCACTTTTTAACTTTTGTGACAAAGAACCATTCCAAGAGGCAGGTGCTCACAGTGGGCCTGGTCTTCTGATGCCTGTCACAGCCTTCGTACTCACAAGTGCACCACTTCTGTTCTTGCCCCTCCTGGCTGTGTTCCCCACCCAGCAGCAGCCAGAGGGGTCTCTCCCTTGTAGCGGGGAGGATCTTAGCGCTCCCCGCCTGAAAACACTCCCCTCAGAGTCTTCTGGTCCTCCTCTACCCCCTGCTCTGCTCACTCATTGCTGTACTGCTTTTGTCTCAAACATCTACATCCACATCCCTGCCCTGTGCATAGGCTCTTCCCTCAGCCAGAAATGATCTTCCCTCTGTTTTTTCCCATGCCTGCTCCCTTCTTGTTTTTTTGTCTTTAAAAAAAAATATATTTATTTATTTATTATTTTTGGCTGCACTGGGTCTTATTTGTGGCACGTGGGATCTTTCATTGCAGTGCGCGGGCTCTTCATTGCAGTGAGAGCGCTTCTCTCTAGTTGTGGCACATGGGCTCCAGAGTGTGCGGGCTCAGTAGTTGCGGCGTGTGGGCTTAGTTGTCCCGTGGCATGCGGGATCTTAGTTCCCTGACCAAGGATCGAACCCGCGCCCCCTGCATTGGAAGGCGGATTCTCAACCGCTGGACCACAAGGGACGTCCCTGCTCCCTTCTTGTTATTGAGAGCCCAGCTTCAGCGTCTTTCAGAGAGGCCTTCCCTGACCATCCTGTCTGGAGTGTGACCCCTGCACTCTATTCCTCTCCTCTGGCCCTCCTTGGGCTGTGGTTGTGTTTTCATTTGGGAACTTGATAGTCTTTCTACCCCGACAGATTCGGAGCTCCCTGAGGGCAGGGGCTCTTGGTGTCTTGTTCCTGCAGCTTCCGAATGGGTAGATGAATGCGTCTTCTCTCTGCGGTCAGGCTCACAGGGGGTAGTAGAAGGGTGAGTGGGGGCCTGCTGCAGGCACCTGGGTGAGTCCAGTGTTGCATGTGTTGGGCTCAGGTGGCCCCATGCGACCTGTCCTTAGTGGTCCCAACCTAGGGAAGTTGGCTTTACGGGGTGGTCGTAAGCCCTGGGTCCACCCTGGCCACAAGTGTCTTGTTCCCTGTTGTCCCCCTCCTTCTGGAACCTGGGCATGCTGAGATGGGAGCTTCCAAGACTGCACGTGGGCCTGCCCGTCATTGTTGCACAGGTCGCTAGCAGGTTCTGCTGGTCTGGACACTCTTCCGTGGTGGACTCTGCTCACCTGTTTTCCGGTCCATCGTCTATTTATTAGTTCATT
>NW_020175432.1:5970088-5976432 GCF_003031525.2 Neophocaena asiaeorientalis asiaeorientalis
CTCTATACCTGTCATACGCCAGGAATACTGGGCTGAACGAACCACAGCCTCTCCCCTCAGGGTGTCTTCATCTAAGCTGAGGCCTGAAAGAGGAGGTCTTCTGGGAAGGGATGAGAACAGCTTGTGCAGAGGCCTGGAGGCCAGACTCCGTGGTTGTCCCACGTCTAGAGATGAGGCTGGCCAGGCAAGCCTTTGTAGACACCCAGACACCTGTGGACTTTGTCCCAACGGTGATGGACGTTTCTTTTTCCTGTTGATTTTACCTAAAAGTTTAACTTTCAGAGGGCAGTTTATTGCTAAGTCCTTGGGGGGGGCCCCTCCCACTATGGTGTGTGTTATGTAAACATGAGGGAGAGTTCTCATTACGGACAAGGGCGCTGTGGGTGGTGTTTGGGGCTCACCCACCCCCCACGCCCAGTCCCACGGTTACTTAGAGATGGGCCACGAGCGTCTCCCAGCCATCTGGGGGATAAAGGGCCTCTCAGTAGCTTGTGGGGATTGGCAGGCTGGCACAGCCCTGTCCCTGCTCGAACCAGGCTCTTATGTAAGCAGAAGTCATGGGCCATTCAGGCAGCCCGGGAGACTGCAGGGTTTGTGCCATCTCCCAGGGCCTTCTGAATTCTTTTTTTTCCCTCTTTAGAAGGACCAGGGAGCACTGGCTGGGGACAATGCCGGTTGTGTGGGAACTGGGCCTGAGGGAACGGTGCCTGTCCTCAGGGTGGGAGTGGATCTCTCAAGTTGGCGGGGAGGGCAGTTTAACCCTAGCATTTGGGGCTTTATAGAGCAGCAGGAAGCAGGCTGAACTTGAGGGGGTCCAAGAGCTGCAGCTTGCAGTCTTGTGAGGAGAAGCTGTCTCCCAGGACACCTCAAGAAGCTAACTCAGAAGGAGAAGGGTGGGTTGGGGGAGTTGCCGAATTGACGCTTCTCGGGAGGTGGGGTTGAGGGAGCCTGTCTTTTTGTGCGTGAGGGTAATAGCAGAATTCTTGGGGAGATAACGTAGAGTCTGAAACAGTGTATTGTTGAATCCTCTCCACTGCAGAGAATCAAGTCTCATGGAATCTCCTGGCTGGAGGCGGGATCCACAGAGGACGGGCTGGGGTTGAGGCCGGGGAAATCCCAGTGCTGGGACAGTTTCTGGAGAGGTGGCTGTCCTCGTCCTGTCAGCGAATCCCGTCATTCAGGTCTCAGCTCGAATGTCACCTCCTCTGAAGGGCTCCCTCTGACCCACCCAGGCCACACTTGTCAGCCCTCCTGTTTCGGTTCTCTGCGTAGCACTTAGCACCTTCTGATAGCTGTTTGTGTGAGGTTCTCCTCCGCCACCCTGACGTGGATCTAGTGATTGTGTGTTTGCCTGTTAAGAGACCTACACATACAGGCAGGGCGGGCTCACGCAGTTAATTAGGTGCATCGTCCATGCCCGCACAACAGGCACCTCAACCCAACGAGCAGGAGGGTCCCAGGAGGGTGCCTCACGCTTTTGGGGTGCCTGGCCGTTCCCTGGAGCCCATGGGTTTGGCCGTGAGCATGTGTAGCTCTGGTGCGTTAGTGTGGGCTTCTGCTCATCTTTCGGTACTTTGGAATTTGGCCATTTCCAAAAAAAAATTCCCTCCCTCCCCATTTTTGACCCAGAGTTACTTGAACTCTTGAGTTTTCATGTAAGGATGAGATGGGGATCCTGTAGGAAGCGCCGACCGCGACCGACAGGCCCCAGTACTATCTCCTGCCAGGCTCATCCAGGCGCCGTCTGAGAAGCGGGCCCGGGAACTGTGTACATTCTGAACACCACATCCTGGCTCACCTGGGGCCCCTGGATGGCACCATTTCCAGTCTCTCCAGCTGGGCCTGGAAACCTGCACCATCCGGGAGAAAGCATGGGGAAGGGTGTCTTTGTGAAGATGCCGGGACTCATTTCCCCTTACTTCACTTCCCTGTCTCTTGCCAGAGCCAGTAGAGCCGAGCGAGCTGAGACCTGTGGGGCTGGGAGAGGCTCGGAGGGCCTTGGCCTGTGGAGACAACCAAGGTGCCTCCTGCACTCCTCTCTCAACAGCTGCAGCGGAGTATTTTCTCTTAAACTACCTTACCCTTCATAGACGTGGCTAGGCCTGTTAAATATTCCAGAAACCCTGCCTTCCTCTGCCAAAATCCTCTTTCACTTGTTACTACTCTCCTCTCTTTGTCCCAAGACGTGCATGCATTTTTTTCCCTTTGGCGTTTTCATGTTCCTTAAGTTGGGATACATCTTACGATTTGTGTCTACCTATTTATTTAAAATTTATTTATTTTTGTCTGCATTGGGTCTTCGTTGCTGCGCGCGGGCTTTCTCTAGTGGCCGTGAGCGGGGGCTACTCTTTGTTGCGGTGCGCGGGTTTCTCATTGTGGTGGCTTCTCTTGTTGCGGAACAAGGGCTCTAGGCACGTGGGCTTCAGTAGTTGCGGCACGTGGGCTCAGTAGTTGTGGCTCACGAGCTCAGACTCAGTAGTTGTGGCACACGGGCTTAGTTTCTCCGCGGCATGTGGGATCTTCCCAGACCAGGGATTGAACCCGTGTCCCCTGCATTGGTGGGCAGATTCTTAACCACTGCACCACCAGAGAAGTCCCTCTACCTATTTATTTTATGTTGACATATGTGTCGTCCCCCCCCACCCACAAATGGCAGCTTGTTTTGAATCAGTGGCACTTTAGATCTAGGAATTAGGGTGTCTTTTTCACTGGTTGCCACCTGCATGCTCTAATCAAAGCCATCAGGGTCTCAGGCCTGCTGTCTCTGCTTCCATGTTTGTCCTCAGTAGCGAGAGGGCTCCTTCTCAAACCAGACCAGGTTGTGGCACTCCAGCAACTTCCCATCACTGGACGCTCAAACCCAAAGTACTTGTCTTGGCCTCCACTCCAGCTTCCTCCACAGCTGCGTGCCCTCAAGTACGCTGTACTCCAGTCTTTTGATGTTCCTGAGCCCTGCCAAGCTCTGTGCTGCCTCAGGCCTTTTGCACTTTCCTCGGGGAGCCTCATGCTGGCTCAAATCGCATTTCCTTAGAGAGGCCTTTCCTGACCACCTCCTGTGGCCCTCTGGGCTCCCTGCCCAGCTCTTTTCTTCCAGCAACTGGTACACCCTGACCTCATGTTACATAACAGATTCTTTGCTCATGTTCCCCTTGAGTGTGAGCAGGCCCAGTCGGCGGAGGGGGGGGCTTGGCTATTGTATCCCAGCACCTGGATCACCGCCCAGCATGCTACTGTCACACCTAGGTCTTTCTGTTCATCATCGAGCCCAGCCCCTAGCACAGGCCTGGCATATCAAGGGCTCGGTTTGCTCAGCAGAGGAAGAACAGGAACTTCTCAGTCAGCAGAAAAGGCTCTTGGGGGGTTCCAGATGACCTCCACATGTGGTTGAGTCCTTTGCAGGTCTCTGTGTAGCAAGCACGTCCTAGCTTTCCTTGGGCACCGGACACTGTTTCCAGGGCTCTGTGAGTTCCCTGGCCTGGGCCTGGCGTTTCCGAGGAGCACAGGGAACAGGATTGCCCTGCAGTAGGTGGCCGCAGCCATCCTTGGGTAGAGCCCTCTGGCTCATGTACTAGAAGGTCTGATGGGCTTGCTCGGAGCTCCTCTGGGCCATGTAGAGCCTTGGAAGACGGGCAGCGCCTGGGCCTGAGACTGGACTGGGAGGTGGGGTCTGGGCCTCCCACCCTGACTGGGTAATGCCTGCCACGCTGTATGCTCTTGGGGACCTGCATGGGGGTGAGCAAGTAAGTAACACCAGGCCTTGGGGACCAGGTCCTGTTGCCAGTCCCTGGGACCAGGTCCCAAGTCACTGCTTTCAGAAAAACAGTGGAGTGGTGCCTAATGGGCTTGTCAGCTGGAAGATCCTTACAGATATTTTTGATACTAGATCACTGTGAGACTTTGGGCCAGTAACTGGGAAGGAGTTCCCAGAATTGGGATTTTTTTTTTTTTGCTTTAACAAAACTCTGTCCATTCTCATCTGCTTATTTATGTGAACTGGGTTTCTTAGTGTTTACTTAAAAAAAAAAGAAAATAAAGAAATGTCAGAATAAAAGCTGTAGCTCATTCTAGCAATAAGAAATATTCACCTTGGCTACATGAACTAATTGCGAAAAAGGGTGCCTCCATCCCACTGAGAGAGGCAGTGCCAATAACTTACTGTTTATGGTTAATGTTTAGTAACAGTTGTTGATGATTTATGATTTATGTTTATGATGTATGTTTGGCAGATATTGTAATGATAACTCATCCTGAAGGATGTTCTCTTTACACGTAGAGCCTTAGGTCCTGAAAATGTTTTTAAGAAATTTAATTTCAATTTGAGGAATAGGTAGGATGCTCAGTAATAACCTTCAATCACAAGCGTGTATTTGGATACAATTCCATGGGGGAGGGGAAGAGGAACAGAATTCAACTTCAAGGCAAAAAAGGAGCAAATATTAAAGAGCTTGTTTATAGCTTTTTCCTTTTAAAGGAAATGATGGTAGGTATGATATTACTCAAGTATTTAGACTCTGGTGAGATTTAACAGAGCCCCGTAAATGTTTACATAAAATTTGCAATATCTACAGTTGGCCAGAAGCGACATCTTTTGCAACTATTCAAGCTCAGGTAAAAAATATTAGGTGTCGGGCTTCCCTGGTGGTGCAGTGGTTGAGAGTCCGCCTGCCGATGCAGGGGACATGGGTTCGTGCCCCGGTCTGGGAGGATCCCACATGCCGCAGAGCGGCTGGGCCCGCTGAGCCTGCGCGTCCGGAGCCTGTGCTCCGCGACGGGAGAGGCCACAACAGTGAGAGGCCCGCGTACCGCAAAAACAACAACAACAAAAAAACCCCACAAAATATTAGGTGTCTACTTAAAAATCTTTTTTGGGGGGGGACATGCAATTTGCAAAATTATTTTAGGGATACATGACCAAAAAGCGTTCGAAGAGCGCTGAGTTTGCTCGCTTACAGGTGTTTTCACGTGATCCCAGGGAGGAGGAGTGGTGTTTTTCAGTGAGCTGGATCTCTTTGGGGATGTTCAATGGGCATTTCAGACTCAACATTGTCCAAAACTGAGGCTGGATTCCCCACCACCAACCTGTGCTGCCCCCCAACCCCTGCCGGTGAATGGCAGTTCCAGTCTTCTCATCACCAGGCCCCCGGCTGTTTGACTCAGCTCTTTCCCTCACACCTCATGTCCAGCAGTCAGCAAGTCCTGTACCTCTGCCTTCAGAATACATGTGGCATACAACTACTTCTTATCGGTACTGCTGCCATCACCCGGCCCGGGCCAGGGACTGGCAGGCTTTACCCGTGAAGGGCCACGTGATGAATATCTTAGGCTTTGCAGGCCATACAATCTCTGTGACAGCTTCTCAACTCTGCCGCTGTCACAAAAGCAGCCCTAGACAATATGTCAACCAGTGAGCGTGACCGTGTTCCAATGCAACTTTGTTTGTGGGTGCTGAAATTTGAATTCTGTATGATTCCTATGGGCCATAAAATAGGCTTCCGATTTTTTCCAACTGTTTAAAAATGTAAAAACCGTCTTAGCCTGAACAAAAACAGGTGGTGGCCCAGATTGGGCCTGTAGACCACAGTTTGCTGACCCCTTGGTCTAAGCCATCCTTTATCTTGATAACTTCTTTTTCTAAAATAAATAAATTTATTTATTTATGGCTGCGTTGGGTCTTCGTTGCTGCGCGCGGGCTTTTCTCTAGTTGCGGCGAGCGGGGGCTACTCTTGGTTGCAGTGCGCGGGCTTCTCATTGTGGTGGTTCTCTTGTTGCGGAGCACGGGCTCTAGGAGCGCAGACTTCAGTAGTTGTGGCGCACGGGCTTAGTTGCTCCGTGGCATGTGGGATCTTCCCGGACCAGGGCTCGAACCCGTGTTTTCTGCATTGACAGGTGGATTCTCAACCACTGTGCCACCAGGGAAGCCCCTATCTTGATAACTTCTTATTGGTGTTCCTGCTTCCATCCTTATTCCCCTATAGTCCAGAGGGATCCTTTAAGAACCCAAGCCAGGTCACATCCCTCCTCTGCCCAGAACCCTCTGTGGCTCCCACCTCACTCAGAGTAGAAGCCACAGTCCTCACCTGGCCCAGGAGACCCTGTATGACCCATCACCTCCCTGCCCTCACCTCCTTCTTTCTTCCTACCCACCCTGCCCCCAGCCACAGGGGCCTTGGCTCTGTTGCTTGAGCACGCGAAGCTTGCTGCACCTCAGGGCCTTTGCACAGGCCATTCCTCTGCCTACATGCTCTCAGATCTCTCAACTGCCCTTTCCTAACTGCCTTCAGGGCTTGGCTCAACGTCCCCTCAGGGAGGCCTTTCTTTTTTTTTTTTTTTTTTTTTTTTTTGGG
>NW_020175432.1:5976459-5988834 GCF_003031525.2 Neophocaena asiaeorientalis asiaeorientalis
GGTACGCGGGCCTCTCACTGTTGTGGCCTCTCCCATTGGGGAGCACAGGCTCTGGACGCGCAGGCTCAGCGGCCATGGCTCACGGGCCCAGCCGCTCCATGGCATGTGGGATCCTCCCGGACCGGGGCACGAACCCGCATCCCCTGCATCGGCAGGCGGACTCTCAACCACTGCGCCACCAGGGAAGCCCGAGGGAGGCCTTTCTTGACCACTTTACACGAAGCTGCCAGCTCCCTTCCCCTGTCCCTCCCTGTCCCCTTTTCCTGATTTGTTTTTCCCATGTGGCACATATCACGTGTGACTATTTTATTATCTTTGTTCCCTGTGAAAATGTCAGTTCCATATGGGCAAGGATTTTTTTTCTCTCCTTCCAGGGCCGAACCCCCAGAGTCCTTCCCAGTGCCTGGCGTGTAGCAGGTATTCAGTCACTGTTTATGCAGTGAATGAGTGAGCCTCAGTGTCCTCACCTGGAAGAGGGGATTCATAGGAAAGGAGATAATCTGTGTCGAGGACTTGCCTCCCTGCCTGCATGTTGTAAGCGTGCAGGAGGTGGTAGCTGCTGCTGCGGGTAGAAGGCTGGCCACCTGGGGCCCATGCAAGCGGCACTCCCCCGGTGTGGACTGACCTGCCTGCCGCAACCTGGGCTGGGCGTGCTGGGCGCGTAGGTCGGCCTGGATGAGCGCCTTCTGCCGCTCCGGTCAGCCTGTGTCCGCAGAGCTCAGCCTCACCACCTCTTCCAGCTTTGACACTGCCTTCCTGCCCAGAGATGGAGAGAGACCAGATGTGGTCACCAACGTTGACCCGGCCAGGGGTGCAGATCTGGGCCATCTTCCGGGGGTCTGGGGCTAGGGGCAGCCTTGGAGGAAGAGCGTTCAGTTCTAAGGAGCAAAAGCAGGCAGGGCCCTGCCCCTGGAGCTTGTAACTCATGTGTCCTCGGGGCTCCTGAGCCTTGGCTGCCTCGTCTGTAAAGTGGGGTGACAGTGCAAACCTAGCAGGCCAGCATGAGCTGGGGGAGGCTGGCTGCTGGCACCCTGCTGGCTGGTGCTGGGGAAGGGAGCAGGGACGGGGTAGAGAGCGACCAAGGGGGTTGGCTGAGGCTCCGCTGGAAGGGTCTGGGAGGGCACGTCAGTCAGTGTCCGTCAGCTGTGGTAAGGGTTTTGGGCATCATCGAAAGGGCAGGACCCTGTTTGAGGAAGGCAGTCCGGGTTGAGTTGGCCGCCTCCATCTGTCACCTGGGAGCTTTTGAAGCTGTGGATGCCTGGCCCTCCATCAGAGATCCCGATCTCCTTGTCTGAGTTGTCCAGGCCAGGGCTCTTCCGGTGGGTTTCATAAGCAGGCAGGGTTCAGGACCACTAGGCGGGGTTCTTAGCCACATCCGCCACGGGAATCATCTCTGTCAGGTCCTCTTACAAACATTCCCATTTACCAGATGGAGAAGACGGGGCTCAGGCAGGGAGGTTGGTCTGACTTTGGCCTCTGCAGCACTGCCTCTCGCTCAGTGTTGGGGGAGCCCCCCACCCCTATGGCACTGGTTTTCCAGGCTCATTGGTGGCTTTAGCCGGGGGCAGGAAACCATGCAGGAAGTGTCGAGAGAGCTGCTAATCTTGCCTGAGCCCCTCTGGGTGGTATCGGGGTGACAGGCCTTTCGCCCTTGGTATGGCCTGACTCTGCTGGGGCCAAGGGAGGCTGGGGCCCGGGGACAAGCAGGCTCAGCCTCTCAAGGGCGCTCCTTGTGGAGGTGACATGTTCTGCATTGTCCAGACCTCTGGAGACTAGGTGTGCTGGAGTTGTAATGTCAGCAAGGAAGCAGGGATGGGGGGGCTGCCTTCCAGATAATTGGGTCCAGGGTTTGTTCCTCCTTGTTTTCTGTTAGCATTTGGCCCTGTTCTCCAGAGTGGAGGAGGTATTGGCTTTGTGATGCTGAGCAGTGAGAGACTTTGGGCCCAGGTAGGCGGGGTCGGTGCTGGCTCTGGTACTTCCTTGGGCCATGTGCCTTGGGCAAGGGCCCCCTGGTTTCCGAGCCCTGGTTTTCTGAGCCACCTAACTGGGGTCACAGTCCTTAGCTTACAGGCGCAGGTGAGGCTAGGTGAGTTGTGCAGGTAAAGGTCTTAGCACGGTTCTTGGCCCAAAGTAAGCATCTGATAGACGATACTAGTGACGGCACTTCCAATGGAATAGGCCCTTGCAGCACAGCTCTGTCCAGGACAGCGCCCCCTGGAGGCCCCAGAGGCCGGTAACTGCCCAGGGAGGTGTGTGGGCTGTGGGCACCAGCAAACAGCTGGTCAAAGAGCATGGCCCTCTCAGGCCCAAGACCCAGAGTCCTGCTTGTGCTGGCCCAGCCTCTCCTTCATCTTGGGCCTCCTGTGGTCACAGCAACCAGCCAGGGCACCCGAGCACCCGAAGAATGTCTTGCAAGGCTGGATGCTTGGGGCTCTGCCAGCTTCTCCTGGCCCCGGATCCCAGAGCCTAGGGACATTGGCATTCAGACCCTGCCACTTCTCCTCTGGCTACCAGGGGTGGGAGGCAGGAGCCGGCTGGTTGAGGACCTGGGAGTGGGTGGTCAGTCTCTCTCTTGCCCCTTCTCCCCTGGGCAACATTCCCCCACCCCCCAACCACTGTGGCACCTCAGGGAGGCTGTGCAATCCCCCCAGGAGAAATGGGGTCATGCGTGAGGCCACTGGGGAAGGAGGTATTTCTGGCCGAGCAGGTGTGGCCTGTGCTGGCGTCCTGGCAGGTCTTCTCAGCTGCCCTGGCATGAGCAGTGTGACTTCGATATTTCTGGAAAGTGGAAGGGAGAGGGAGCTGAAAGTGCTGAGCCGCTGAGTGTAGGTGAACATGCTCAAGCCTCTGCATTTGTGAAGCGGCTGAGCCAGTCTGGCATGTGCCGCTCAAGGCCAGGCCTCCGTCCTCTGGGTGCGGCAGCACTCGTGCCCCGTGTGGGCGCTCTGGGGGCCGAGAGTGCCCGGGTCGGCCGGCTGACGGACCCGTTGGGCCCTCTGCATCTTTGCCTGGAGTTCTAGGTTGCACTGAGCAGGGCTTGTACCCTCAGCTAGGCCTCTTGTGCCCCCGCCTCGGGAGATGTCACCCACCGGAGCCCACACTCCCCTGCAGGCACTCACTGGGTTTTGCCAGGCTGCCCAGCACAAGGCATCCCAGTTGAAGAGCCCTTTTCTGGCAGGCAGACCCCGTGGGGTCCCAGCGAGCCTGCTCTAGGCAGGGTGTGCTGTACTGCACCCTCACTGCATGGGGGCCTCTGCGGGGCGCGCTGGCTAGGGGTGCAGCCCCAGAGGCCAGTGTGTGGTGGGGGTCTGGGCTCAGTTTACTGCTACGTGCGCTGCGTGCACTCCTCACCCCTTGGAACTCAGCTTCCCCATCTGTGAAATGGAGTTAATGGCTCCAGCTCCCTCGGCTGCCGTGGGGATTGAAAGGAGAGGGTGAGGAGAGGCATTTGGGAAGCAGCTGCGGTTCTAACCCATACCCATTGGGCAGGTTCCATCTTAGGACGCACGGAAGCAGGAGGTGGTGAGGGTGACCAGGAGTCCAAGCTGACTCTCAGGCCTGTGCCCGCCCCTGTCCCAGGCCCGGGGATGTAGACTCTGCCATGAGGCCACTGCGTCTTGTTTACAGGTGGGAGGGGCCTGAGGAACACTGGGCTTGGCTGTGTTTATGAAAATGGGGAAACTGAAGCTTGAGAGGGGCCCAGGCTCCTGGCTTGGGAGGCTTTCTGGGCACTGGTGCCTGGGCCCCGGGTGCCCTGCCTGTGCAGCAGCTCCCACAGGGTAGAGCAGCAGTTGCAAACTTCCAGCCTGGGCTCAGGCGGTGCCTACCCTTCCTGCCGCCCTCCTACTTGGTGCTTCTCCCTTCTGAGGCTCAGGTCAGAACCTCAGACCCACCCCTGCCCCCCATCCCCCATCCAAACCATCAGCATATCTGGTCACTTCCATCTTCATAGTCTGTCCACTTCTCACCCACTCCACGACCATCTCCCTACTCCTCCCCTCATCATTGCTTCTGCCCTGGTCTCCCATTTCCCACTGGGCTGCCTAGGAACAGCTGAGTCAGGTCACATCCTTCCTCTGCTCAAGAACCTTCCATGGCTCCCACCTCAATCAGCGTAAAAGCCAGAGTCCTCCCTGTGGCCCACAATCCCCTGCAAGATCTGCCCCATCACTTCCCTGTTTGTGTCTTCCCGCTCTCCCCCTCCACACTCTGCTCCTGCCACAGTGGTCTGCTGCTTAAACATGCCAGGTACAGTCCAGTCTCAGGGCCTTTGCAGTGGCTGTTCCCTCTGCCTGGAATGCATTTCCCCTGGATGTATGCATGACTTGTTCCCTCAGTTCCACTGGCCTTTTTAGATGCCCCTTCCTCAGGGAGGCCTTCCTTGACTGCTCTGTCTAAAACGGCCATACTCCCCCACCCCACCCCTGCCACCTTTCTCTTTTTGTCTCCACAGCTCTTGGTGCAAAACATGCCACTATTTATTGTGTGTCCCTACCCACCCCCAGCCCACGCCTGGAATGCAGCTTCTGTGAAGGCAGGGGTTTGTTCGCTGCAGTGCCCAGGGGAAGAGGGGAGGCAGGAAAGGATGAATGCATGAAGGAAGGAGCGTGAGGCAGTGGCTCCCCGAGGCCTCTTGGCTGGTGAGTGGCAGAGCCAGAGTTCACTCTCTTGATCGCATCCTGCACCCGATGTGCCCGGTTCATTCACCTGGAGCTCCACCTGCTGTGCACACCCTTCCAGCTGGTGGGAGCAGAGGCCGCGGCCACAAGGGGGCAGTGGAGAGCGGGGCAGTCTCGGCGGCTGCCGCCTCGGCTGTGGCGGTGATGAACTACAGTAGGGACGCTCGCCACAGCCCAGCCTCTGCCATCCGCACGTGTCTTGCTATTGTTAGGGTTCAGGCTCACTGCCATCAGCTCCTTGCATCACCTCTCTGACCTTGGTGTGGTTGGGCCCCTTCGTGATCGTGGTGAGGACGTGGGGGGAGGAGGGGCCTGGCTCCCTGTGCGTCTGCCACTTCTATTTTGCTAGTGTCGGTCTGATAACATTTATTCTTCATAAGAATTATCCTAGACTGGACATGTTTGTGTACTTTCTCAGGGAGGCCTTCCCTGACCACTCTGTCTAAAATGGCCATCCTCGCAAACCCCTGACCCCCCCGCCCCCCGTTCTCTGTTTTTCCCCACAATTCTCGGTGCAGAACGTGCCGCTGTTCTCTGTTCCAGCACCCCTGTGCACTAGCACCCCCCGCCCCGGACCTCACACAGACCAGAATGGTGGTGGTTATTATGTGTAAATCTTACAGTGACCCTGTGAGATAGCAGGTGGGGGAAGCCCACTTTGTAGATAAGGAAATGGAGGCTCAGAGAGGTTGGGTTACTCATCCAGGGCCACACAGCCAGGAAATAGGTGAGTCTTTTTGACCTCAGAGCCTCCTTGTGAGGGGCCGCTGTGCCTGTGTTGCTGCCGCCTCCAAGGGCCCAGGGTGCGTGGAGCCTGTCAGTGTGGAGCCCCTTCTGTGTTGGGGATGCTGGTGAAGAGAGACAGGGTTCCCTAGAAGCCAGAGCTGGCCTACCAGAGACCCTTTCCGTTGGTGAGCAGTGCCCCGCTCCTTGGAGGAGGGTCTGGCGGCCAGAATGCTGGGCTGCACAGGGTCACCGGAGCTGGGTGGGTGTGTCTGCAGGCCTCACAGAGGCTTCCCTGGAGCGAGGCCACCAGCCCAGGCTAGGGAAAGCCCCCCTGCAGCAGCTCCTGCACTGGGGCGCCCACCTCTGCTCTGGGGTCTGGTGTGGTGGGCAGGCCCCCATCCCCCCAAGTGTGGTGAAGGAGGAGTGAGGGAAAGGCCTTGGCTCAGAGGGTGGTGGGGAGGGGGCTTTGAGGCAAGGTGCCTCCCGCAGGTGCTTATGGAGAACAGCTCCTCGCCAGGCTCAGTCTTGGGTGCTGGGAAGAGACTGAGGACGGGACAGTCCCTGCCCTCTGGAGCTGACCATCCAGTGGGAGGCAGACGGTAAATGTCTGGGTTGCTATTTTAAGTTGACGGTCAGGAAGGGCCTCACTGACGAGGTTAGGGAGGAGCCCTGCGGGGTCTGGGGGAGAGCGATTCAGGCAGTGAGAACAGCACGTGCAAAGGCCCTTAGCCTCTCCTACTCTTTTTTTTTTTTTTGCGGTACGCGGGCCTCTCACTGTTGTGGCCTCTCCCGTTGCGGAGCACAGCCTCCGGACACGCGGGCTCAGCGGCCATGGCTCACGGGCCCAGCCGCTCCGCGGCATGTGGGATCTTCCCGGACCGGGGCATGAACCCGTGTCCCCTGCATCGGCAGGCGGACCCTCAACCACTACGCCACCAGGGAAGCCCTCTCCTACTCTTGGTTTTCTCATCTGCCACGTGGGGACCATCTCAGGAGCCTTGTCTACCTGAGGCTCTGGGCACCCATGCTAGCTTGAAACAGGTGCTCAGAAAGTGGGCACCCCTCTTTCTACTATGGCTACCTTGATCAGCACCATATTTGTTTCCATGAAGGCAGTGAAGCGTGTGGGCCCTGCTGCCCGGCAGTGGCTCTGGGTACTCCCCTCTGGGTGGGGCAGGGCTGCAGCCTGCAGGGTGGGCTGTGCCCTGCCCCTTGTCCAGCCCTGACCTCGTGGTGCCATGAGTTGCCCTTGGCTGGGCCCTGGAATCTGGGGCCTCTGGGTGAGAATTCCTCCCAGGCTGGGGAACTGTCATCGTAGAGCCAGCCTCCTGTGCCCCAGGCCAGGGCTCCTGCCTGTCCTTGCCCTCTGTCTGGCCACTGTGCCTGAGGCTTTGGGGCCACACCCCCTGCCTGTGGCCAGTGCCCGGACTTCAAGTCAGTGACACCCTCACGGGCTTTGCTTCATTCATCCTTCGAACATATCACTGCCCCCTTGTCCCCCCAGCCCCTTCCCTCCATGGGGACAGGAAGAGCTGCCCCCGGCTCCTTCAGAAAGTCCCACCACTCACTCCTCCCCTGTCCCTTGCCTGCCTTCTCTCTGGGGTAGGGCCTGAGCCTGCTGCCTCCCCTTCTGTGCTCAGGACCCCTGCCTGGGGCTCTGCCCCTCACCCCAGTCCTGGGCCTATCCTGGGCCCCCACCCCAGGCTGGCCTCAGGCCTGGGCAGGCTCAGGGGTGTGTGAGTGTGTGTGCCAAGCGTAGGGACAGGAGTGTGCTGGCGCGCAGAGCAGGGGGTGGGGAGTAGGGGGCAAGCTCAGGGACTGAAGATTGGGAAGTGCGTGACGGGCTCCCCCATATTTAGGCCCTCATCGGGTGGGGTGGAGGTGTGGGTAGCCTCGGCTGCTCCCTGCCCCTCGACCTTTTCTCTTTATGGGTAATTGGGACCGGTTTGCTAGCCCCACCCTTTAAAAAAAAAAAGATTTAGGGCTTCCCTGGTGGCACAGTCGTTGAGAGTCCGCCTGCCGATGCAGGGAACACGGGTTCGTGCCCCAGCCCGGGAAGATCCCACATGCCGCGGAGCGGCTGGGCCCGTGAGCCATGGCCGCTGAGCCTGCGCGTCCGAGCCTGTGCCCCACAGCGGGAGAGGCCACAGCAGTGAGAGGCCCGCGTCCCGCAAAAAAAAAAAAAAAAAGATTTATCGAGGTAAAATTCACATGACGTACAATTAGCCATTTAAAAGTGAATTTAATTCACAGTTTTGTGCAACCACCGTCTCTGTCTAGTTCCACAACGTTTTCATCACCCCAAAAGGAGACCCGGTCCCCATTAGTTGACACTCCCATTTCTCCTCACCCCATCCTTGGCAGCCACCAGTCTGCTTTCTGTCTCCTTCCATTTACCTATTTGGGGCATTTCACATAAACATGTGACCCCTTTGTACCTGGCTTCTCTCACCTAAATATATATATATATGTATAGTTTTTATTTTTTTTTTATTTTTTTTTCTTCCCACTTGGCTTTTAAAATTTAAAACGTTTACTTTTCTGAAATAATTAGAGAGGCACAGGCAGTTGTACGATGGTAGAGAGGCCCTGTGGCTCCCCCCCGCACCGCATCCCCACCCCCCTGCCCTGCCCAGGGCCTTTCAGACCTCTCTTGCGGTGGAGATTTGGGGACAGGAACTGGGAAATGAGGACCAAACCTGTCACAGTGGCCTTGAGCTGGGGCAGCCCACTCCCCAGTGGCCCCGGGCCGGGCTTACCTCTGTGAGGGCGCCACTGCTCCTCTGCAGCCTCAGGCTGGCCTGGGTGTGTTGGTGGCGGTGTCAGCCGTAGCAGCTGCAGCGGCGGCTGCTGGGAGGGTGGCCCCTGTCCCGGCCGTCCCCTCCCGCTGCCCAGCTTCCTTTCCCAGCAGCCAGTCGGGGCCCCGACGTCCCATACTCTCCTCCTGGGTCCTGGTCTGGTGCCCAGGTTGGGGGGAGAGGGTAGGGTTTCAGCCCCTCCCCCTGCAGCTGGCCGGCAGGGAGAGGGGCTGGTTGTATTTTAAGCTGAGTGGTTCAGCAGGAACTCGGAGGCCTGCTCTCCCAATAGACGTGGTGCAGCCTTCCTGCGGACCACACGAGCTCCGAAGGCATGTGGGCACTGCCCGCCTGGGACCCAGGAACTATTAATATACCTGCCGCCACAGGGCAGCAGGCCCTTTGCCTGCTCGGGGCGGTGCTGTCCTCGCCTTTTGGGGCACATTCTGCCTGTACCCCTTCCCTCTTGCGAGTCCCCTTGGTGGGGCCAGACACTCAGGGTAATGTGAGCAGCGCCCTCTTTCTGGCCCTTCTGTCTGGGCTTGTTATCCCCATGACTCAGAGGGGTTCAGTAACCTGCCCCCCAAGGCCACGTGGCCATGCAGAGCCCCCAGTTGACAGCAGGCGCACTCTCTAGCGTGGTAACAGTAGCATCGGCCAGGACTTCTTGGGCTCTGGGCTCTCTCCTGCCCTCCGTCCATGACGTGGGGTGGGTAGAGCATAGGTGGGCAAACGGGCCAGTGTGCTGCAGCGACCCCCTGGCCAGTAGGGGAGCCGGGATCTGAACCCAGGCCCATCCCCTTCCCTTCATCACAGGCGCCCAGGGTCCCCTCAAGCCTGTCCTCACAGCCTGAGGTTTGGGGGCACTTCCCATCTGTCAGGTACCACGCCAGCCCCTCGAGGTACACACTTTCCCCTCGAGGTACACACTTTCCTACCTGCCTCCGGCCTGAGGCTCAGAGAGAAGTGACAGCCCCAGAGTCACCCAGTGACAGCGTGGCAGGGCCGGATTCAGTCCTGTGTGCTGCCCACCATGCCCCCTGCCTCTCCCACTGGTGGTGGAGTGTGTGTGAGGGGAGCCCTTTCCTCCTGGGGGGCGTGGCCCTAGGTGGGTGGGCGTGCCCTCAGAGAGCCCTGTCTTGGGCCCTGCCCTGGGGTTCTAAGATCTGCTCCTTTTCTCCATGCTGTCTCTGACTGAGGGAGTGCCAGGCGGGAAGGGACCTCTGCACCTGCTGCCCAGTGGCCGACTTGGGGTCAGACCCAGCCCTGCCTGCCACGTCCCTATGTCTAATAAGATCTGCATCAAGCCCTCCACTGGGGCCCTCAGGCCTACGTGGTGGGCTCGGGCCCTACTGGGCCTCACTCCAGCTCCACCAGCAGTTCACACCATTCTCAGCTGGCCCAGGTGCCTTCTCTGACCCGCTTAGGATGGGTGGGTCACGTTCCCCTGGGGGCTTCCTCCCTCCCAGCACTGCCCCTTTGCACCACTGGTCCCACCACTGCCTGGAGCTCGGAGAGTGGAGTGGGGTGGGGGGGTGCCCAGGCTGTCTGCCCTGGGCTTTGGGGGGCTCAGGGCCTGGACGAGGGTGCTATGTTGGGCTGACATGGTGGGAAGACTGCCCTGGAGGTGGCCTTGAGCAAGGCCTGGGTGGACCTAGTGAGAATTGGGTGGAGAGGGAGGCCGGGGAGGTGCGAGCCAAGGTCTTGGCCTAGGCTGGGGGCGCTTGCTGGAAACTTCCTGGTTTCCTGACCCGTTCCACACTTAGAGAGAGGCTCTCTGCACCAATAACGCCGGAATCTGTCACCTCCCTGGGAACACAAACGCACAAGGAAAATAATCCAGAGTGTCTCTTACAGCTCAGAAGGGGAAATGGATGATCTATCTCGCGGATTCTCAAAATAGCTGGGACTTCTCCAAGCCCAGTGAACTCTGTGGGCCTGAGCTGGGGCCTGGGCGGCCCGTTGGCCTCTCACCCTGCTCCTGGTGACAGGCCCTTGCTCTGCACTGGGCAGGGAGGCCAGGAGGCGCCTCCATGCCTCTTCTGGGGATCACCCTTCCCCCCATGCTGTTGGGGGTCCGTGTCCCCTCGAAAGCCTTACAGTCAGGGCAACTCAGCCCTTGGAGGGCTGCCCCCAGGTCCCCCCTCCCAGGAGGTCTGTGGCGTGGCTCCTGGGGGGCTCAGTATGGGGCAGTTTTATATTTAGTTGGGCCGTGGCTGTTGGGCCACTCGGGTTACATCTGCACAGAAGCTGGCGGAGCCAAGGCCGGCACGGGCTGCCTTCCAGCACCGCGGCAGAATTTGATCTCGCTGGCCCGGCCCAGAGCACTTCGCGTGGGGAGGTCTGTGGTGGGGGCTGACGGCCGGCAGCTGGGGCCTCTGGCTGCAGCGGGCAGAGCGGGGCAGGCATGGACCTGAGCGTGAGCGTGGTGGCCCGGGAGACCAGCCAGGGCCTTGGCCCCGTCTTTGGCCTCAATGGCCTCCCCCGGCCCATGCCCCCCAAGACGATCAAGAAACCTAAAAAGGCCGTTCTCTTCTTTGAGGTGGAGATTCTGGACGCAAAGACCCGGGAGAAGCTGTGCTTCCTGGACAAGGTAGGACCGTGGTACAGACTGTGCTGGCCCGAGGGTGCTGGGCCTGCGACCAGGGAGATGGGAGTGCCCCTCCACCTGGGTCCTGACACCCAGCACCTGCCCCTCAGGGTGTGCAGGAGGGGTACTGTCCCTGGGCCTGCCCCAGCCAGCTTGCTCCTCAGGGTAGAGCACCCTGGCCCCTGGGTGTGGCCGGGAGCTGGCCTCCCAGTGTGAGAGGAGGTGAAGCAGCCTCGGTGGACCCTGCATGGCTCTGGGGCCCGGGAAGGAGGTGGAGTCTTGAGACCGGCCCCACTCCGAGGCCAGGCCAGGGGAAGGGGTTTGTCCCATCCCAGGGAGGTCTGGAGCAGGTTGAGGGCCTTTACTCTGGGGGGAGTTGCGGCTGGGGGTGGAGAGGAGAGGCGAAGTGGGCCTGGCTTCCCATGCTCACACCATCTCCCAGCCAGTCCAGGGGTGACCTGGCTGCCTGGTTAAAATGGCCCTCAGGCCCATGGCTGCCTTGTCGGCTCCCCCCTCCCATAGCAGTTGCCTAGGACCCCAGTCCATTCCACCTCACCAAGAGGGATTCTGGGTCCCGGGCTCCCCGCCCACGGCTTACTGGTGCCTGGCCTGTGTTTCCCCCAGGTGGAGCCCCAAGCCACCATTGCTGAGATCAAGAACCTTTTCACCAAGAGCCGTAAGTCCAGGGCCCAGCCACGCTGCCCCCGCGACCCCTCTGGGCAGGGGCCTCTAGGTAGGACCCTGTCCTACGTGCCTCTCCCTCAAAGGCCTGCAGAGATAACCCCAGTGTGGCCCAGGCTTCTCTGGGCTTGCCTGGGGCGCCCGCCCCCGTGTGGCCATCAACAGGAACGCCCTTGCTGGGCTTTGGGAAGGACAACATCCCGCTTTGCCTGCTCTTCCGGTCTGTGTCCTGGAGCCACACAAACTTCAGAGATCTTGCCCGGGGGCCGGAGGAGCTGTAGGGACTCTGGGCCCCACCAGGCTGTGTGCTGTGACACCCTACTCTCCCTACAGATCCACAGTGGTACCCCGCCCGCCAGTCCCTCCGCCTGGACCCCAGTGAGTACAGCTGTCTGCTTGGCTGTCCCCGGGCTCCTGGGTGGCCCTGGGTGAAGGCCCAGGCAGGCCCTGAGCCCTGGCCCGACTCTCCGCAGAGGGCAAGTCCCTGAAGGATGAGGATGTTCTGCAGAAGCTGCCCGTGGGCACCACGGCCACACTCTACTTCCGGGACCTGGGGGCCCAGATCAGCTGGGTAACGGTGCGTGCAGACCCCTCTCCCAGCAGCCTAGTCTCCCATCTGCCGCGTTGGGGTGACTCACCTCTCCCCTCCCCAGGTCTTCCTGACAGAGTACGCCGGGCCCCTTTTCATCTATCTGCTCTTCTACTTTCGGGTGCCCTTCATCTATGGCCACAAATACGACTTCACGTCCAGTCGGCACACGGTGGTACAGTGAGTGGGGCCGGGTGGGAGGAGGTGGCGGGGGGAGGGGAAGGCCTGCGGACCTGCCCCCGCTGAGCTGGCTCCCCCGCCCCCAGCCTTGCCTGCATCTGCCACTCATTCCACTACGTCAAGCGCCTGCTGGAG
>NW_020175432.1:5988850-5989952 GCF_003031525.2 Neophocaena asiaeorientalis asiaeorientalis
TCTCCCACGGCACCATGCCGTTGCGTAACATCTTCAAGGTGAGCCCCCAGCTGCCTGTCCGGGTCCTTCAGCCCCGGCCCTACCCTCCCTGGTCCCCCTCACCTGGGTCCTGCCCTCCACTGGGCCAGGCTCCACCCCGGCCCTGCTCCCTTTCAGAACTGCACCTACTACTGGGGCTTCGCCGCGTGGATGGCCTATTACATCAACCACCCTCTCTACACACCGCCAAGTAAGTGGCCTCGGACCCTGCTCCCCCTGTGAACACCCCTTCCCCCAGGCTCTCCCCTCACGGGCTTCCCCTCTCTGCCTCCTCTTCAGCCTACGGAGCTCAGCAGGTTAAACTGGCGCTCGCCATCTTTGTGGTAAGCAGGCTGGGACGGATGACAGGGTGCGGGGAGTTTGGGGGGCGCCTCCGAGCTGACCCTGCTTCTCTAACAGATCTGCCAGCTCGGCAACTTCTCCATCCACATGGCCCTGCGGGACCTGCGGCCAGCTGGTGAGTGGCCTGCTCCGGGCAGGGGGGATGGCCATCCCCCCTGGGCACGCTGAGCCAGCGGGTCTCACTCCTGTCCTGTCCTCCCAGGGTCTAAGACCAGGAAGATCCCATACCCCACCAAGAACCCCTTCACATGGCTCTTCCTGCTGGTGTCTTGTCCCAATTACACCTACGAGGTGAGGGTCTGCCCTCCTCTCCTCTCCCTCCTGGCGCTTGGGGTCCCACGTGGAGGGCTAGCTTCTGGGAGGGGGCGGTGCCTGGCTCCGTAGCTGCTTCTGCAGTTTGAACTCAGAACATTTGGAAACGGAGAGACTGGCCTCTGTGGGGCCTGGGAGGTGTCCAGCTGGGCTTGTGGCTGTTGGGGGCTGAGGGGCAGCTTCACCGTGTAGTGCCCCCTTACTCCAGGCCCCTCTAGCACTGGCGTGTGGTTCCCATCCCCTTACCAGAACAGCTGGGGCTGCCCAGCCCTGCCCGCCCTCACCCTGCCTGCTCTGCCCACAGGTGGGGTCCTGGATTGGCTTTGCCATCATGACACAGTGCCTCCCAGGTGAGCCCGCTGCCCCTTCCCCAGGGCGCCCCCCCCCCCGGCCCTCCTGGGGGGCGCCC